>NW_022265973.1:49630-212004 GCF_002021735.2 Oncorhynchus kisutch | reverse complement strand
AAGACTACTGCAATGCTCTATTTTCCGGCTACCCGGATAAAGCACTAAATAAACTTCAGTTAGTGCTAAATACGGCTGCTAGAATCCTGACTAGAACCCAAAAATTTGATCATATTACTCCAGTGCTAGCCTCTCTACACTGGCTTCCTGTCAAAGCAAGGGCTGATTTCAAGGTTTTACTGCTAACCTACAAAGCATTACATGGTCTTGCTCCTACCTATCTCTCTGATTTGGTCCTGCCGTACATACCTACACGTACGCTACGGTCACAAGACGCAGGCCTCCTAATTGTCCCTAGAATTTCTAAGCAAACAGCTGGAGGCAGGGCTTTCTCCTATAGAGCTCCATTTTTATGGAACGGTCTGCCTACCCATGTCAGAGATGCAAACTCGGTCTCAACCTTTAAGTCTTTACTGAAGACTCATCTCTTCAGTGGGTCATATGATTGAGTGTAGTCTGGCCCAGGAGTGGGAAGGTGAACGGAAAGGCTCTGGAGCAACGAACCGCCCTTGCTGTCTCTGCCTGGCCGGTTCCCCTCTTTCCACTGGGATTCTCTGCCTCTAACCCTATTACAGGGGCTGAGTCACTGGCTTGCTGGGGCTCTCTCATGCCGTCCCTGGAGGGGGTGCGTCACCTGAGTGGGTTGATTCACTGTTGTGGTCATCCTGTCTGGGTTGGCGCCCCCCCCCCCCTTGGGTTGTGCCGTGGCGGAGATCTTTGTGGGCTATACTCAGCCTTGTCTCAGGATGGTAAGTTGGTGGTTGAAGATATCCCTCTAGTGGTGTGGGGGCTGTGCTTTGGCAAAGTGGGTGGGGTTATATCCTTCCTGTTTGGCCCTGTCCGGGGGTGTCCTCGGATGGGGCCACAGTGTCTCCTGACCCCTCCTGTCTCAGCCTCCAGTATTTATGCTGCAGTAGTTTATGTGTCGGGGGGCTGGGGTCAGTTTGTTATATCTGGAGTACTTCTCCTGTCCTATTCGGTGTCCTGTGTGAATCTAAGTGTGCGTTCTCTAATTCTCTCCTTCTCTCTTTCTTTCTCTCTCTCGGAGGACCTGAGCCCTAGGACCATGCCCCAGGACTACCTGACATGATGACTCCTTGCTGTCCCCAGTCCACCTGGCCATGCTGCTGTTCCAGTTTCAACTGACCTGAGCCCTAGGACCATGCCCCAGGACTACCTGACATGATGACTCCTTGCTGTCCCCAGTCCACCTGGCCATGCTGCTGCTCCAGTTTCAACTTCCACCTGACTGTGCTGCTGCTCCAGTTTCAACTGTTCTGCCTTATTATTATTCGACCATGCTGGTCATTTATGAACATTTGGAACATCTTGGCCATGTTCTGTTATAATCTCCACCCGGCACAGCCAGAAGAGGACTGGCCACCCCACATAGCCTGGTTCCTCTCTAGGTTTCTTCCTAGGTATTGGCCTTTCTAGGGAGTTTTTCCTAGCCACCGTGCTTCTACACCTGCATTGCTTGCTGTTTGGGGTTTTAGGCTGGGTTTCTGTACAGCACTTTGAGATATCAGCTGATGTACGAAGGGCTATATAAATAAATTTGATTTGATTTGATTTGATTACTCTGTCGTGAGGGCTTTGTGTTGGAATATGTTGGCATCGCTTCCTTGAAGGTGGTTGTACAAGTATTTTCAGGGTATTGATAACAGTAGTCCTAATTCTGGGTATTGATAACAGTAGTCCTAATTCTGGGTATTGATAACAGTAGTCCTAATTCTGGGTATTGATAACAGTAGTCCTAATTCTGGGTATTGATAACGGTAGTCCTAATTCTGGGTATTAATAACTGTAGTCCTAATTCTGGGTATTGATAACAGTAGTCCTAATTCTGGGTATTGATAACTGTAGTCCTAATTCTGGGTATTGATAACTGTAGTCCTAATTCTGGGTATTGATAACTGTAGTCCTAATTCTGGGTATTGATAACTGTAGTCCTAATTCTAGGTATTGATAACGGTAGTCCTAATTCTAGGTATTGATAACTGTAGTCCTAATTCTGGGTATTGATAACTGTAGTCCTAATTCTGGGTATTGATAACTGTAGTCCTAATTCTGGGTATTGATAACTGTAGGTCCTAATTCTGGGTATTGCACTAACTGTAAGGCCCTAATTCTGGGTATTGAATAACTGTTTAGTCCTAATTCTGGGATTGATAACTGTAGTCCTAATTCTGGGGTATTGATAACTGTAGTCCTAATTCTGGGTATTGATAACTGTAGTCCTATTCTGGGTATTGGATAACTGCTAGTCCTAATTCTGGGTATTGGATAACTGTAGTCCTAATTCTAGGTTATTGATAACTGTAGTCCTAAATTCTGGGTATTGATATACCTGTAGTCCCTAATTTCTGGGTATTGATAACTGTAGTCCTAATTCTGGGTATTGATAACTGTTAGTCCTAATTCTGGGTATTGATAACTATAGTTCCTAATTCTGGGTATTGATAACTGTAGTCCTAATCTAGGTATTGAATAACTGTAGTCCTAATTCTGGGTATTGATAACTGTAGTCCTAATTCTGCTCTACATGGATTGTTTGGGGTTTTGTGTTGTACACAATATTATTTTTGCATACAGTCTCAATCGGGTGTTTGTCCCATTTGGCGAATTATTGGTTGGTGAGGGACCCCAGAACTTACAGCCATAGAGGGCAATGGGTTCTATAATCGATTTAATATTTTTTGCCCAATCCTAATTGGGATGTCGAGTTTTAAGTTCCTTTTAATGGCGTAGAAGACCCCTTCTTGTCTCTCAAATGTTCATAGCCTTGTGGAAGTTACTGTGCCGCTGATGTTTAGGCTGAGATGGGCATAATTATTTGTGTGCGGTAGGGCAGGTATTCCCAAACCAGGGTAACGTGCAATGCCGTCGGGGGACCCCAAATAAAAAATGTGATTCACATTTTCCGTTCACATTTTCAAACAGTCCTTTATATTTCCAACTGGCTATACATTGGGTGAGGTTTCTTCTCGCCTGAGTAGCCTCGTTTCACTGGCAAAAATCTAACGAAAACATCTAGTGTTCAGCAAAACAGCAACACAATGTCAAAGCCTTTTTATTCTCTATTTTGGTTAGGTCAGGGGTGTGACTAGGGTGGGTACTCTAGTTTGTGTATTTCTATGTTGGCCTGGTATCAGAGGCAACTGTCTATTGTTGTCTCTGATTGGGGATCATATTTAGGCAGCCTTTTTACCACCTGTTGTGTGTGGGATCTTGATTTTGTATTGTAGCTTTTTAGCCCTACAAAGCTGGACGTTTCGTTTTTACTCTTTATTTTTTTGTCGCTGGTATTATCAGAAATAAAATGATTAACCTACCCCACACTGCATCTTGGTCCGACCATCCTTCCAACAACGATTGTTACAAATACAGGTTGCCTAGTCAAATAATGAACATCTAATGACATTAACCGTTACTCTTTTGCGGGTATTCCACTAGCGGTCCTCATATAGCCAAACGTAGTTGCTGCTCATTTCATTTGCTCGAAATTGATAAATGGTTAAAAAAACTAGGGCTACTACCAGCAGTACTACACCTGCACCTGTCGACGACACAAGTTGTTCTGCTCCCACGAGAACATCCAATGCTAGCATCAGTAATACTACAGTTGTTGTTAGCCCAGCTAGCATCAGTAATACTACAGTTGTTGTTAGCCCAGCTAGCATCAGTAATACTACAGTTGTTGTTAGCCCAGCTAGCATCAGTAATACTACAGTTGTTGTTAGCCCAGCTAGCATCAGTAATACTACAGTTGTTATTAGCCCAGCTAGCATCAGTAATACTACAGTTGTTGTTAACCCAGCTAGCATCAGTAATACTACAGTTGTTGTTAGCCCAGCTAGCATCAGTAATTCTACAGTTGTTGTTAGCCCAGCTAGCATCAGTAATACTACAATTGTTGTTAGCCCAGCTAGCATCAGTAATACTACAGTTGTTGTTAGCCCAGCTAGCATCAGTAATTCTACAGTTGTTGTTAGCCCAGCTAGCATCAGTAATACTACAATTGTTGTTAGCCCAGCTAGCATCAGTAATACTACATTTGTTATTAGCCCAGCTAGCATGGACACATCAGTTGTGAATCTGATGCAGCTGAAGAGCTACTGCCCCCTTACCCGGGAAAGCACCAAACAACAGACAGGAACATTGGACTATCGAAGAGGTGCAAATATGATGAGAACTACATTGATTTGGTGTTCCCTTATATTGGGAGTAGTGCCTTTCCTCAGCCACAGTGTGTTATATGTGCAAATGTACTATATTTCAACTCGATGAAACAGACGTTTAGAAACAAAACATGCCAATTTGAAAATAAGCCACAAGTTTTTTGAGCGAGAATTAAGATGACATTCGAGTAGTAAGAAATGTATAAAAGCAACAGATACCGTTAATAAGAAGGGGCTAGAAGCGTCTTATATGGTGAGCTACAGAGTGGCACAGGACAGGCAAGTCCCATACCATTGTGGAAGAGTTCATTCTTCCTGCTGCTGCAGATATGGCTGGGACAATGCTGGGGGAAAAGGCCAAAAAAACTATACAGACAATGACCTCATCAAACAACACTGTCGTATCGGTGACATGGCAGGAGATGTTTTGAAACAATTTGTGTACAAGCCAGTGAATTCTATGCGTTACAGCTGATTGAGTCAACAGACGTGGCGGGGCCTGGCACAGCTCCTGGTATATGTCCTTTACATTTGTGGGGGGTCAATTAAGGAAGACACCCTCTTCTGCAAACCACTGGAAACAAGAACAGAAGAGGATATTTTTTAAGTACTGGACAGCTTTGTGACATCAAATGGACTTTGGTGGTCAAGATGTGTTGGTATCTGTACTGATGGTGCAAAAGCCATGACAGGGAGACATAGTGGAGTGGTAACGCGCGTGCAAGCAGTTGCTCCCGACGCCACTTGGGTACACTGCAGCATCCACCAAGAGGCTCTTCCTGCCAAGGGAATGCCTGACAGCTTGAAATACGTTTTGGACACTACAGTGAAAATGGATAACTTTGTTAAAGCAAGGCCCCTGAACTCTTGTGTATTTTCTGCACTATGCAATGATATGGGCAGCAACCATGCAACGCTTTTACAACATACAGAAGTGGGCTGGTCATCAAGGGACATACTATTGACAGGTTTTTTTATTGAGAGACGAGCTTAAAGTTTCCTTTACTGACCATAATGTTCACTTGTCTGACTGCTTGCATGATGACGAGTTTCTCACACAACTGGCCTATCTGGGTGATGTTTTTTTCTCGACCGGATGATCTGAATGTAGGATTACAGGGACTCTCCGCAACTATATTCAAAGTGTGTGACACAAATGAAACTGATTAAGAAGTTGGAGCTCTTGTCTGTCTGCATTAACAAGGACAACACACAGGTCTTTACATCATTGTATGATTTTTTTGTGTGCAAATGAACTCAAGCTTACGGACAATATCAAATGTGATATAGCGAAGCACCTGAGTGAGTTGGGTACGCAGGTACTTTCCCGAAACGGATGACACAAACAACTGGAATCGTTATCCCTTTCATGCCCTGCCTCCAGTCCACTTATCAATATCTGAACAAGAGAACCTCATTGAAATTGCAACAAACGGTTCTGTGAACATTTAATTTAATCAGAAGCCACTGCCAGATTTCTGGATAGGGCTGCGCTCAGAGTATCCTGCCTTGGCAAAACGCGCTGTTAAGACACTGAAGCCCTTTGCAACCACGTACCTATGTGAGAGTGGATTCTTGGCCCTCACTAGCATGAAAACTAAATGCAGGCACAGACTGTGTGTGGAAAAAGACTCGGACTCTCTCCAATACAACCCAACATTGCAGAGTTATGTGCATCCTTTCAAGCACACCCTTGTCATTAACCTGTGGTGAGTTATTCACTATTTTTGATGAACAAATAAGGTTTTATATGTAAGATTGCTAAGTAAAGAGAAACATGATTGATTATTGTTATATTATTATTTGTGCCCTGGTCCTATCGGAGCTCTGTGTCACTTCCCACGAGCTGGGTTGTGACAAACTCACACTTATTCTTATGTTTAATAAATGTATCGTATAGTGTGTGTGTGGCAGGCTTACAATGATGGCAAAAAACAACATTTGAGTACGCTGACCCTGGTGCTAGAGGGGGTACACAGCTGGAGATGGAATGTTTGAAGGGGTACGGGACTATAAAAAGTTTGGGAACCACTGCTCTGGGGCAACAGTGTCTAGATATAATTTGTATTTGTTGTACTGGCTACTGGACCTTTTTTGGAACACCATTATTTTTGTCTTACTGAAATTCACTGTCAGGGCCCAGGTCTAGAGGCCCTCCTTGGTAGGGACAGAAGGACCAGATCGTCTGCAAACAGTAGACATTTGATTTCTGAGTCCAGTAGGACGAGGCCGAGTGCTGCAAACTGTTATAATGCCTTCACCAATTCATTGATGTACAGTGCCTTCGGAAAGTATTCAGACCCCTTGACTTTTTTCACATTTTGTTACATTACATCCTTATTCTTAAATTTATTAAATTGTTAGTTTTTCCCCCTCATCAATCTACACACAATACCCCATAATGACATCACAGTACCCCATAATGACATCACAATACCCCATAATGACATCACAATACCCCATAATGACATCACAATACCCCATAATGACATCACAATACCCCATAATGACATCACAATACCCCATAATGACATCACAATACCCCATAATGACATCACAATACCCCATAATGACATCACAATACCCCATAATGACATCACAATACCCCATAATGACATCACAATACCCCATAATGACAAAGCAAAAACAGGTTTTTAGAAACTTTTGCAAATATATTCAAAATAAAAAACTGAAATATCACATTTACATGGTGTCTTCCAGACGGGCCTTTGTCAGGGAGGTGACCAAGAACCCAATGGTCACTCTGACAGAGCTCTAGATTTCCTCTGTGGAGATGGAAGAACCTTCCAGAAGGACAATCATCTCTGCAGCACTACACCAATCAGGCCTTTGTGGTAGAGTGGCCAGACGGAATCCACTCCTCAGTAAAAGGCACATGACAGCCAGCGTGGAGTTTCTCTGGTCTGATGAAACCAAGATTGAATTATTTGGCCTGAATACCAAGCCTCACGTCTGGAGGAAACCTGGCACCATCCCTACGGTGAAGCATGGTGGTGGCAGCATCATGGTGTGGGGATGTTTTTCAGCGGCAGGGACTGGGAGACTTGTCAGGATCGAGGGAAAGATGAACTGAGCAAAGTACAGAGAGATCCTTGATGAAAACCTGCTCCAAAGCGCTCAGGACCTCAGACTGGGGTGAAGGTTCACCTTCCAACAGGACAATGACCGTAAGCACACAGCCAAGACAACGCAGGAGTGGCTTCGGGACAAGTCTCTGAAGGTCCTTGACTGGCCCAGCCAGAGCCCGGAGTCGAACCCGATTGAACATCTCTGGAGAGACCTGAGAATAGCTGTGCAGCGACGCTCCCCATCCAACCTGACAGAGATGAGAGGATCTGCAGAGAAGAATGGGAGAAACTGCCCAAATACAGGTGTGCCAAGCTTGTAGCGTCATTGTTAGATACTCCTGCACTGTTGGAGCTACACCCGCATTACCAACTGCTAAAAATGTGTATGTATGTGACCAATATCATTTGATAACTTGTGTGTTAGGGAATGTGGGATAAGCTTTTTCAGTCTCTAAATTGAGTGCTGTGGCCACCCTTTCCTTCTGGGCTGTCAGGTAATTTTGTGTGAATTATGATGTGACTGGGGGATCCTAGTCGGTCCTCAGACAGCGGCTCCAGGGCACGCTGGTGGTTCGGACAAGACAGTTTAGCCACTTGGTGTTTAGGAAAGAAATAGTTTTCTTGCACAAATGTCCTGTTTGAGTCTACTATGAGCACCATCTCTGGCTTTTATGTGTCTTCAGTGGGTGTGTTGGGGGATGTCTTCAGTGGGTGTGTTGGGGGATGTCTTCAGTGGGTGTGGTGGGGGTTGTCTTCAGTGGGTGTGGTGGGGGTTGTCTTCAGTGGGTGTGGTGGGGGATGTCTTCAGTGGGTGTGGTGGGGGATGTCTTCAGTGGGTGTGGTGGGGGATGTCTTCAGTGGGTGTGGTGGGGGATGTCTTCAGTGGGTGTGGTGGGGGATGTCTTCAGTGGGTGTGGTGGGGGATGTCTTCAGTGGGTGTGGTGGGGGTTGTCTTTAGTGGGTGTGGTGGGGGATGTCTTCAGTGGGTGTGGTGGGGGATGTCTTCAGTGGGTGTGGTGGGGGATGTCTTCAGTGGGTGTGGTGGGGGTTGTCTTTAGTGGGTGTGGTGGGGGATGTCATGAGCTCTAATAAGGGGGCTGACAGAGGTGATAGAAGGTGGGGGGGTCTAACGGGTTGGTGGGTCCTGTCTTGTCTGTCCTGCCTGTGGTGGAGGTGAAGTGTGCTGTTCTGTTGGCTTCTCTAGGGGAATGGCCAGCTCTCTCATTGTCCCACCACAGCTTTCTCACCTCACTCAGCGCTCTCTCTCTCTCTCTCTCTCAGTCTCTCTCTCTCTCTCTCTCTCTCTCTCTCTCTCTCTCTCTCTCTCTCTCTCTCTCCCTCTCTCTCTCTCTATGGTTAATTGTGTGGGCGTGCAGGACAGGTGTATAATGACAGGGGATAGAAACAGTGTGGCCTTCTGTTCCACTTACCACGAGATCATCCCATATGCCCCCCGATTCCAAATACAGAGCACTACTTTTGACCAGAGCTCTATGGGCCTTGAGCTCTATGGGCCTTGAGCTCTATGGGCCTTGAGCTCTATGGGCTTTGAGCTCTATGGGCCTTGAGCTCTATGGGCCCTGAGCTCTATGAGCCTTGAGCTCTATGGGCCTTGAGCTCTATGGGCCTTAAGCTCTATGGGCCTTGAGCTCTATGGGCCTTGAGCTCTATGGGCCTTGAGCTCTATGGGCCCTGGTCAAAAGTAGTGTATTAAAAAGGGAATAGGGTGCCATTTGAGAAGCATTCCACATATAGATTAAAGGTCTTTATACCAACAGCTGGTGTCTCAGGACTGAAGTTTAGAATATCCTTAAACATAGAGCCTCTGTCTCCTGTAAGAAAGCCTTGTCCAAACCATACCGGCCCGTAGGGCAGGAGCCTAAAACACTATATCCACCATGACACTGTATCCACCAAAACACTATATCCACCAGTTTCTAAAACTGTTTGAATGATGTCTGTGAGTATAACAATACTCATATGGCAGGCAAAAACCTGAGAAAAAAATCCAACCAGGAAGTGGGAAATCTGAGGTTTGTAGGTTTTCAAGTCTTAGCCTATCCAATATACAGTGTCTGTGGGGTCATATTGCACTTCCTAAGGCTTCCACTAGATGTCAACAGTCTTTAGAACCTTGTTTCAGGATTCTACTGTGAAGTGGGAGAGAATGAGAGCTGATTGAGTCATGGTTTGCCAGAAGGCCATGTGCTCAGTCAGGCACGCGCCCGTGAGAGTTAGCTCCATTCCCTTTCATTTTTGAATTCTCCGGTTGAAACATTATTGAAGATTTATGATAAAAACATCCTAAAGATTGATTATATACATCATTTGACATGTTTCTACGAACTGTAATATAACTTTTTTGACTTTGTCTGGACCTAGTGACTGTGCATTTGGATTACTGTACTAAATGCACGAACAAAAAGGAGGTATTTGGACATAAATGATGGACTTTATTGAACAAAACTAACACTTAGTGTGGAACTGCGATTCCTGGGAGTGCATTCTGATGAAGATCATCAAAGGTAAGTGAATATTTATAATGCTATTTCCGACTTTTGTTGACTCCACAACATGGCGGGTATCTGTATTGCTTGTTTTGATCTCTGAACACTGTACTCAGATTATTCCATGGTGTGCTTTTTCCGTAAAGCTTTTTTGAAATCTGACACAGAGGTTGCATTAAGGAGAAGTATATCTTTAATACCATGCATAACAGTTGTATTTTCATCAACATTTATGATGATTATTTCTTTAAATTGACGTGGCTCTCTGCACTTTCACCGGATGTTTTGGAGGCAAAACATAACAACACGCCAATGTAAACAGAGATTTTTGGATATAAATATGAACTTTATCAAACAAAACATACATGTATTGTGTAACATGAAGTCCTATGAGTGCCATCTGATGAAGATCATCAAAAGTTAGTGATTCATTTTATCTCTATTTCTGCTTTTTGTGACTCCTCTCTTTGGCTGGAAAAATGGCTGTGTTATTTTGTGACTTGGTACTGACCTAACATAATCGCATGGTATGCTTTTGTCGTAAAGCCTTTTTGAAATCGGACACTGTGGTGGGATTAACAACAAGTTTATCTTTAACCACTCAACCTCTACCCAGATGGTCATGCGCCGTCGCAATCTTTGGTCTCTCTCTCCCACTATGTTCTCCTCTTCAACCTATCATCTCTCCCTTCTGCTAAATCCTTCTCCCTCCTGTCTCCTGAATCTGCCTCTTCCACCTTACTCTCCTCCCTTCCTCATCCTCTGACTCGCACTGTCCCCTTTACTACCAGCTCTCCCTCCCCTCCTGCCCTGTGGCTGAGTGACTCGCACTGTCCCCTTTCCTACCAGCTGGCCCTCCCCTCCTGCCCAGTGGCTGAGTGACTCGCACTGTCCACTTTCCTACCAGCTAGCCCTCCCCTCCTGCCCTGTGGCTGAGTGACTCGCACTGTCCCCTTTCCGACCAGCTGGCCCTCCCCTTCTGCCCTGTGGCTGAGTGACTCGCACTGTCCCCTTTCCTACCAGCTAGCCCTCCCCTCCTGCCTTGTGGCTGAGTGACTCGCACTGTCCCCTTTCCGACCAGCTGGCCCTCCCCTCCTGCCCTGTGGCTGAGTGACTCACACTGTCCACTTTCCTACCAGCTGACCCTCCCCTCCTGCCCTGTGGCTGAGTGACTCGCACTGTCCCCTTTCCTAACAGCTAGCCCTCCCCTCCTGCCCTGTGGCTGAGTGACTTATTGCGATCTGAGAAAACAGGGCTGTGGGCAGCTGAGTGAAAATGAAGGAAAAGTAAACTTCCGGAGGACTCCCTTCTCTCTACCTTCCCTTCCTCTGTATCTGCTGCTAAAGCCACTTTCTATCACTCTAAAATGTCAAGCTTCTGCCTCTAACCCCAGGAAAGGCTTTTCCACCTTCTCCTCCCTCCTTAATCATCCACCCCACCCCTTCCCCCTCCCTAACCGTGGATGACTTAGTCAACATCTTTGAAGGTTTACAACATCCGCTCCTCGTTCACTCAGCCGACTGAGTTCACTGGTCCCACTCACACAGAACTACCCTACGCCTTGACCTCTTTCTCCCCTCTCTCTCCAGATGATATCCTGCGACTAGTGAGGTTGGCCGCCAGATAACCTTCCCACTCAACCCCATCCCCTCCTCCCTTCTCCAGACCATCTCTGGAGACCTTCTCCCATTCCCCTCTTCCCTCATCAACTCCTCCCTGACCACTGGTCCGAGTCGATCCTCTCCTCATGAAACCAACACTCGACTCCTGATGTCAAAATAGACCTATATCCCTTTTTTCTTTCCTTTCCAAAACACTTGAGCTTAATGTCCCTGATAGACTCTCTCGTTATCTCTCTCAGAACAATCTTCTTGACCCTAACCAGTTCAAGGCGGGTCACTCAACCGAGACTGCTCCTCTCTGTGTGACGCAGGCTCTCTGCACTGCCAAAGCTGACTCTCTCTCCTCTGTTCTGATCCTCCGACATCTATACGCTGCCTTCAACACCGGGAATTGTCAGATCCTCCTCTCCACCCTCCCAGGGCTAGGCGTCTCAGGCTCTAACTCCTCTCCACGCTGCAGCCCGCCTGGTTTTCAACCTTCCCATGTTCTCCGATGTCACCCAGCTCCTCCACACACTCCACTGGCTTCCAGTCCAAAATCTTGAATCCACTACAAAACCATGGTGCTTGCCTACGGTGCAGCAAGAGGAACTACCCCTCCCTACCTTCCGGCTATGCTCAAACCCTACACCCAAACCCATTCTGCCACCTCTGGTCTCTTGGCCCTCCCACCCCTACCAGAGGGCAGCTCCCGCTCAGCCCAGTCCAAGCTCTTCTGGAACCACAATGGAACCCCAATGGTGGAACCATGTTCCCCTTGAAGCTAGGTCAGCTAGGAAACCCTGCCAATATTCTAAAAGCACCTGAAAGTCTACCTCTTCAAATAGTTTCTTAAAAATGATCCCCTTTACTCACCTCGAGTCCCCCCCCCAAAAAAAATTAAAAATAAATAAATACCTGAACCAACCCCTTGCACTTTAACCTGGACAATAAACTAAAGGTCAAATATACATTGGAGTTGCTTACCAAAACAACACTGAATGTTCCTGAGTGGCCTAGTTACAGTTTTCACTGGGCTTGAAAATCTATGGCAAGACTTGAAAGTGGCTGTCCAGCAATGTTTAAACAACCAACATGAAAGTGCTTGAAGAATTTTTAAAATAATAATGTGAAAATATTGTACAATCCAGGTTTGCAAAGTTCTTTGAGATTTACCAAGAAATACTCACAACTGTAAACTCAGCCAAAGGTGATTCTAACTCAGGGGTGTCTCAGGGCTGTGAATTCTTATGTAAATGAGATATTTCTGTATTAAGTTTGAAACATGTTTACAATAAAAAATTACTAAAAACATGTTTTCACTTTGTCATTATCGAGGGGTGTGAATACCTTCTGAAGGCACTGTATTGTACAGCATATGTTCAACAGTGTGTGCTTTGAAAAATGATCTGCGTAGTAAATCCCATACCTGTCTTTTATGATTGACAGATTTTGATAGGCAATGAGGATAGAAAACATGAAGCTACAACCAATTCAATTTCAAAGAGGTATTATTGAAAACATACGTTTTATTTCTCCAGAGTGAGGGGAAATTTTAGCCGTACTTTCACTGCACATGGCAGTTGGAAATAGAGATGCTTTGTGCGTGAGAAACAGCCAGGCAGGGATGAAGGTATGAAAACGTTCCCTGTCCACTCCAGCAGACAGAGTGGTCCTATAGAGGGTCCCTCTCTGGGATGCCCGACGTGGGAGGGTACATCCTGCCTACAGCCTCCCCGACGTCTCCCTCACCACTGCGTACATAGGCTGTGTACCAACTGTCACACAATTCCCTACATAGAGCACTTCTTTTGACCAGAGCCTTGGTTAACAGTAGTGCACTTCATAGGGAATAGGGTGCCATTTGAGACGTTACCAGAGAGTACCATCTTAGAGCTCTCTTATAGGCTAACACTGCCACTGGAGGGTAAGAGGGGAAAAAGAGAAAAACAAGGGATCAGTCATATCTAACTACTACCCTATAAAACCCAGTCATATCTAGACTACTACTACTACCCCATAAAACCCAGTCATATCTAGACTACTACTACTACCCTATAAAACCCAGTCATATCTAGACTACTACTACTACCCTATAAAACCCAGTCATATCTAGACTACTACTACTACCCTATAAAACCCAGTCATATCTAGACTACTACTACTACCCTATAAAACCCAGTCATATCTAGAGTACTACTACTACCCTATAAAACCCAGTCATATCTACACTACTACTACTACCCCATAAAACCCAGTCATATCTAGACTACTACTACTACCCTATAAAACCCAGTCATATCTAGACTACTACTACTACTACCCTATAAAACCCAATCATATCTAGACTACTACTACTACCCTATAAAACCCAGTCATATCTAAACTACTACTACTACCCTATAAAACCCAGTCATATCTAGACTATTACTACTACTACCCCATAAAACCCAGTCATATCTAAACTACTACTACTACCCTATAAAACCCAGTCATATCTAAACTACTACTACTACCCTATAAAACCCAGTCATATCTAGACTATTACTACTACTACCCCATAAAACCCAGTCATATCTAAACTACTACTACTACCCTATAAAACCCAGTCATATCTAGACTATTACTACTACTACCCCATAAAACCCAGTACCAATGTACTGACATGGAAGTCCTCTCCCCTGTAGCTGTTCAACCAGTTCTTTGCTGTTAATGAGAAGGTGTTCTCAGTCAACTTACCTGGTAAAATAAGGGTTAAAATAAAAATAAATCAATAAAGATAGATAGATAGATAGATAGATAGAAGTGAATTCCCATAGACTATATTGTTGTTGCTGTCTTTAGATTCTGCAAAACAAGTGAAAAAATGAAATGGAGGAGTTGTTGGCTCTGTCTACTCAGTACCGTGACTCAAACAGGTTGACAATCACAGATTCGAAAAGTACATTTTGTCAAAGAACAACAACACGATCTGACATGCCTGTGGCGGTTGCAGTCATAGTACTGTAGCCCACAACTTAACATCTAGCCTGTGTCGCAAATGGCACCCTATTCCCTATATAGTGCACTACTTTTGACCAGAGCCCTGGTCAATATAAGTGCACTATAAAGGGAATAAGGTGCCATTTGGAACATTAACCTAGAAGAGAAGTGGATTGAGGATCCAGACACTGGTTCAAACCCCCCCTAGGCCTGTTACGCAGAGTGTTTTACCATGAATTGTGACGATATCTGACTCGTTGTTGTCTTTGTGAGACCTGCTTCTCTGTAGCCTGCAGTTTGTTTCACTTATTATTAATACTGTATGTTGTTCATTAGTATTTTGAGAGTGTATCCTTTTCCTCACGTATAACTAGTCTAAATTAGCTTATTTAGCCATTAAAGTAAAGAACGTACCTACTGCTGCATTCAGTAAAGTTAGTATCTCTGAAAATGTCATATTTCAGGCATCGAAGTATGCTGAGTAAGTAGAGTGTTGCATTCAGGTTGAGGGTTTTTGGACTGGACAAGACTGCTGTTATTCTTGGATAGCCTTGGATAACTTCTAGAGTAATACGAGTCCCGTGCAAATAGTAAAAAAAAAAAAATCTGGATAACAACTGTGTCCCAGAGAGAAGTTAAAGGTCATCAGATGACACATGACTTCCCACAACAGGTTCAACAGGGATCATCCAACGTGTTCTAATGCTATACTGTATTTCGTTCCTCCACTCTGCCTCGTCTTGTTGTGTCATGTGTTGTGCCATTTACCTTCATCATTTTGAGAATGTTTTTTTCAGGAAAATGCTTATATTGCTGCCACCCACATGACCTCAGACTGTTAATGAATGTATGTTGTGTTGGATCATGTTTTAACACCCGTACCAGGCCAACATGTCTGCTGCATGGTATTTCCCTAGACTCTCTTCCAGGTCTGAAAAGAACAAAGTCGCTGACTTAAATTATATAATCTTCACAGGGCTTCTTCAAATTAGCAGGAAGTTAACTACTCAAGAGACCTTTAATTTTACCTTTTTTTTAACTAGGCAAGTCTGTTAAGAACAAATTCTTATTTTCAATAACAGCCTAGGAACAGTGGGTTAACTGCCTGTTCAGGGGCAGAACAACAGATTTGTATCTTGTCAGCTCGGGGATTTGAACTTGCAACCTTCCGATTACTAACCCAACACTCTAACCACTAGGCTACCATACTTCCTTGGTTCAGGGAAGTATTCTTGTCATGTTCTGACCTTTATTTCCTTTATTTTAGTATGGTCAGGGCGTGAGTTGGGGTGGGAAGTCTATGTTTGTTTTTCTATGATTTGGGGATTTCTATGTTTCGGCCTAGTATGGTTCTCAATCAGAGGCAGGTGTCATTAGTTGTCTCTGATTGAGAATCATACTTAGGTAGCCTGGGTTTCACTGTTTGTTTGTGGGTGATTGTCTATGTCAGTTGCTTGTGTTCAGCACGGTTCTCATTATAGCTTCACGGTCGTTATTCGTTTATTGTTTTGTATAGTTTGTGTTCAGTGTTCAGTGCTTTTCTTTAATTAAAAAATCTTCATGAACACACGCTGCATTTTGGTCCACTCCTTACGACGATCGTGACAATTCTGACACATTGAAATGAGAGCAAATACATTTTCTCCAAACATACGATGTTTTAAGACCTTATTTGGTTTTTGACCACTCTCCTATGGAATGTCAGGAATGAGGGTTGTTGTTTAAGAAAAACGAGGGTTTCCCAAAGTAAATAACCAGGGTAGGGTGGTACCACATAAACTGGACTTCTATTCACAAAGCATTTCAGAGTATGAGTGCTGAGCTAGGATCAGGTCCCCCTTATTCATTATGATTTTAAACAAATAACTGATCCCAGGTCAGCACTTCTACGGGTTTGGGAATAAAGAGCCCATTCTTCCCCAACCCACTTCCCTGAATGGGTTATGTTCCTATATGTAGCTACCCATCATTTAAATATTTCACTTCTGTCACACAGTGGGGACTGTAGAGAACCAGGTACACACCTTCTGTCACACAGTGGGGACTGTAGAGAACCAGGAACATACCTTCTGTCACACAGTGTGGACTGTATAAAACCAGGTACACACATTATATCACACAGTGTGGACTGTATAAAACCAGGTACACACCTTCTGTCACACAGTGTGGACTGTGGAGAGCTAAGAACACACCTTCTGTCACACAGTGTGGACTGTGGAGAGCTAAGAACACACCTTCTGTCACACAGTGTGGACTGTGGAGAGCTAGGAACATACCTTCTGTCACACAGTGTGGACTGTGGAGAGCTAGGCACATACCTTCTGTCACACAGTGTGGACTGTGGAGAGCTAAGAACACATCTTCTGTCACACAGTGTGGACTGTGGAGAGCTAGGCACATACCTTCTGTCACACAGTGTGGACTGTGGAGAGCTAGGAACATACCTTCTGTCACACAGTGTGGACTGTGGAGAGCTAGGAACATACCTTCTGTCACACCGTGTGGACTGTGGAGAGCTAGGCACATACCTTCTGTCACACAGTGTGGACTGTGGAGAGCTAGGAACATACCTTCTGTCACACAGTGTGGACTGTGGAGAGCTAGGCACATACCTTCTGTCACACAGTGTGGGCTGTGGAGAGCTAGGAACATACCTTCTGTCACACAGTGTGGACTGTGGAGAGCTAAGAACACACCTTCTGTCACACAGTGTGGACTGTGGAGAGCTAAGAACACACATTCCGCATACATAGTGTTCAGTCAGTCTGGGTCGGACTAGCCCATGACATTTATTCAGTCAGTCTAGGTCAGACTAGCCCATGACATTTATTCAGTCAGTCTAGATCAGACTAGCCCATGACATTTATTCAGTCAGTCTGGGTCAGACTAGCCCATAACATTTCTTCAGTCAGTCTAGGTCAGACTAGCCCATGACATTTATTCAGTCAGTCTAGATCAGACTAGCCCATGACATTTATTCAGTCAGTCTGGGTCAGACTAGCCCATAACATTTATTCAGTCAGTCTGTGTCAGACTAGCCCATAACATTTATTCAGTCAGTCTGTGTCAGACTAGCCCATGACATTTATTCAGTCAGTCTGGGTCAGACTAGCCCATAACATTTATTCAGTCAGTCTGTGTCAGACTAGCCCATAACATTTATTCAGTCAGTCTGTGTCAGACTAGCTCATAACATTTCTTCAGAACAGGGCACATTCAGTGTGTGTTCTGGTCTCTAGGTGTTTACTCTGCACCCAGACGCATACGTTCTGTTATCTTCGCCGTTCCCAGCCATTCCTCAGGAAACCAGCCAGGCAAACTTCACACACTCATGTTCCAGACACTTTCCTGGGCCTGTATTCATGAATCGTCTCAGAGCAGAAGTGTTGGCCTAGGATCAGGTCCCCCTCTGTCCATGTAGACTCATTCATTAGGATCTAAAATACAAAGCTGATCTTAGATCAGCGCTCCTGCTTTGAATTGCTTTATATGAACACATGCTCTTGTCAATATATTGATATTGTAGCACGTTAGCAATACAAATAATTTGTAACCTAGTTACTTCCTCTGTAGTTCTCTTAAATTAGTTTAGAGTAATTTATGATCTGTCATATATTTTATATCACCGAAGGTTTGTACCTGAAGCAGGATATTATGATAGTTAAATCCACTTGTACCAGCCAAATACAACAGATAAAAGCCCTCAGTCTCCTTCTGTTGATGTTACACATATTACCAATAACGCTTTAAAGAGAATCCAGTGTTTCTAATGGACACAATGTAGTGCAGCTTTTCCACCCCGGCGTGGAGTTTGTTTTAGAAAGGTTTCCTGTACTCTGCCGGGTCTGTGAGTTGATACAAAGCTTCAGTCTTTTCCCTTTACCTAGGAGCCCAGCACCTCAATGCCTGCTGTTGTGTGTACAGTGATGCATGCCGTAGGGGCCTTTTTAAAAGCCTTTTAGAAATGTGTTGGTCCTGTAAAGCTAATTCTGTTTTAGCCCCACGCTACTGCTACATTTAGCAATGGATTGAGAGAAGTTGTAGTGGTGCTTCCTACAGAACCAGGTACCCATCTTCTGCAGCTGGTTGATTTTTAGTTATCATAGTTTATTTCTATTCTGAGTAGATTTATACAAATAAAAAATAAATAAATAAAAAACTGAATGGAAATATCAAGAAAAGTCTGTGAAATTGACATGACAAATATTTAATTGTTTCTACAAAGTTTTCAGGTAACTACTGTAGTTCAAATAATATACATGACAAATGAATATGGAAAAGGAACGGCAACATAAGCAGCATTTTGAATCGTTAGTCAACAGGGAATCCCAAACATCCCCAAAAAGATCTGATGACATATTCATGAATTGCTGTCGGACAGTCCAAGTCTCCAACTCTGCAGTCTGACTGGCTGAAATCACAGGCCTTTCTTCCTCTCTCAAAGATGGGAGAGACCCACACGCCTCAAGGACACACCACAACACACCAGTGCTGTTTTGCTTTGGTAGGTCGACAACAGTTGATGGGAGGAATTGGTCATACTAATGGATTCATCATGTATTGGTACAGGTTGATCCATTTGACCAGATGACATTAGAAATATGTACGAGTTGTTGACATTTAACCAAACAACAGTAGTTATATATCACCTCAAATGTCACGTTAGTTATACAATGGCAAGAAAAAGCATGTGAACTATTTGGAAATACCTGGATTTCTGCATAAATTGGTAATAAAATTTGATCTGATCTTCATCTAGGTCACAAAAATAAAGTCTCCTTAAACTAATAACACACCAAGAATTATACATTTTCATGTCTTTATTGAAAACACTGTGTAAACATTCACAGTGCAGGGTGGGAAAAGTATGTGAACCCTTGGATTTAATAACTGGTTGACCCTCCCTTGGCAGCAACGACCTCAACCAAATGTTTTCTGTAGTTGCGGATCAGACCTGCACAACGGTCAGGAGGAATTTTGGACCATTCCTCTTCACAAAACTGTTTCAGTTCAGCAATATTCTTGGGATGTCTGATGTGAACTGCTCTCTTGAGGTCATGCCACAGCATCTCAATCGGGTTGAGGTCAGGTCTCCTTAAGGTGTATTTTCTTCTGTTGAAGCCTTTCTGTTGTTGATTTACTTCTGTGTTTTGGGTTGTTTTCCTGTTGCATCATCCAACTTCTGTTGAGTTTCAATTGGCGGACAGATTAGCCTTACATTCTCCTGCAAAATGTCTTGATGAACTTGGGAATTCATGTTTCCACTGACGATAGCAAGCTGTCCAGGTTCTGAGGCAGCTCCAAACCATGATTCTCCCTCCACCAGACTTTACAGTTGGGATGAGGTTTTGATGTTGGTGTGCTGTGCCTTTTTTTTCTCCACACATAGTGTTGTGTTCCTTCCAAACAACTCAACTGTAGTTTCATCTGTCCACAGAATATATTTCCAGTACCGCTGTGGAACATCCAGGTGCAATTATGCAAATTTCAGACATGCAGCAATGTTTTTATTGGACAGCAGTGGCTTCTTCCGTGGTGTCCTCCCATGAACACCATTCTTGTTTAGTGTTTTTCCAACTTACACTGTGAATGTTTAAATGATGAATTAAATATAGACAAGACAAATACAATAATGTGTGTGTTATTAGTTTTAGCACACTGTGTTTGTCTGTTGTCGTGATTTAGATGAAGATCAAATCACATGTTATGACTAATTTATGCAGAAACACATACGTTCTATTGCCACTGAATGTCACGTTAGGAGACATATCACATTGAGACAATGTGAACTCATCTAACAACCCTTAACAGAGACTGAAACCCCTTTGTTTAGACCACCTCGGTCGCTGTTTCAAATGTTAGTTTCTGTTTAAAATACATGTGTGATTCAGACATCTGTGTGACAGAGGCAGCGCTGAACATACGCTGCTATTGGCTGAGAAAGAGCTGGAAGGAACCACCGTTTAGTTAAGAGTTGAAGTTGAATAATAATTACAGACTGTAATGGCATGTCCATGTCGCTCCACATTCTGTTGTCATAATAAAAGGGAGCAAAGGGCTTTGTAATCCATCCCACCAAGTCTTAGATGGTTTGACTAAGTCAATGGCTGCATTGCAAAATTGCACCCTATTCCCTATATAGTGTCTAAAGAAAAGTCTTGGAAAGAATAAGTGGAGTTCAATTCATCTATTTTGGAAGTGTGTGGGCACCAATCACTCTGTAAATACAGGGCAGAAAATTGGTATGAAAGCCACACATAACTTTCAGCAACACACAACGTTTGGTTTTGGGTGCCGAGATAGAATAAGAGAATGTCATGGACATTTTATTGGTATGAGACCCAGAAATCCAGCATCAGTATGTACATGACTATCACTACATGTTTCTGGCTATCGACAGCTCCATTAAGATAATAACGACTAGCTCCAATAAGATAATAACGACTAGCTCCATTAAGATAATAACGACTAACTCCATTAAGATAATAACGACTAGCTCCATTAGGATAATAACGACTAGCTCCAATAATATAATAACGACTAGCTCCAATAAGATAATAACGACTAGCTCCATTAAGATAATAACTACAAGCTCCATTAAGATAATAATGACTAGCTCCAATAAGATAATAACGACTAGCTCCATTAAGATAATAACGACTAGCTCCATTAAGATAATAACGACTAACTCCATTAAGATAATAACGACTAGCTCCATTAGGATAATAACGACTAGCTCCAATAATATAATAACGACTAGCTCCAATAAGATAATAACGACTAGCTCCATTAAGATAATAACGACTAGCTCCAATAAGATAATAACAACTAGCTCCATTAAGATAATAACGACTAGCTCCATTAAGATAATAACGACTAGCTCCATTAAGATAATTACGACTAGCTCCATTAAGATAATAACAACAAGCTCCAATAAGATAATAACGACTAGCTCCATTAAGATAATAACGACTAGCTCCATTAAGATAATAACGACTAGCTCCATTAAGATAATAACGACTAGCTCCATTACAATAATAACGACTAGCTCCAATAAGATAATAACGACTAGCTCCACTAAGATAATAACAACAATCTCCAATAAGATAATAACAACTAGCTCCATTAAAGCATCCTCTATAATCTACAATAGGCCTGATAAAACATCCTCTATAATCTACAATAGGCCTGTTAAATACTGCAGTGCATCTCCTCCTCATGGACTGCACCAGATTTGCCCATTCTTGCTGTGAGATGTTACCCCACTCTTCCACCAAGGCATCTGCAAGTTCCCGGACATTTCTGGATGGAATGGCCCTAGCCCTCACCCTCCGATCCAACAGGTCCCAGACATGCTCAATGGGATTGAGATCCGGGCTCTTCGCTGGCCATGGCAGAACACTGACATTCCTGTCTTGCAGGAAATCACGCACAGAACGAGTAGCATGGCTGGTGGCATTGTCGTGCTGAAGGGTCATGTCAGGATGAGCCTGCAGGAAGGGTACCACATGAGGGAGGAGGATGTGTTCCCTGTAACGCACAGCATTGAGATTGCCTGCAATGTCAACAAGCTCATTCCGATGATGCTGTGACACACCGCCCCAGACCATGACAGACCCTCCACCTCCAAATCGATCCAGCTCCAGAGTACAGGCCTTAGTGTAATTCTCATTCCTTCGACGATAAACACGAATCTGACCATCACCCCTGGTGAGACAAAACCTCGACTGGTCAGTGAAGAGCACTTTTTTGCCAGTCCTGTCTGGGCCAGCGACGGTGGGTTTGTGCCCATAGGTGATGTTGTTGTCGGTGATGTCTGGTGAAGACTTGCCTTACAACAGGCCCGCCTCTCTCAACAGTCCAGCCTCTCTCAGCCTATTGCAGACAGTCTGAGCACTGATGGAGGGATTGTACATTTCTGGTGTAACTCGGGCAGTTGTTGTTGCCATCCTGTACCTGTTCCGCAGGTGTGATGTTCGGATGTACTGATCCTGTGCAGGTGTTGTTACACGTAGTCTGCCACTGCGATTAAGATCAGCTGTCCGTCATTTCTCCCTGTAGCGCTGTCTTAGGCGTCTCACAATACAGACATTGCAGTTTATTGCCCTGGCCACATCTGCAGTCCTCATGCCTCCTTGCAGCATGCCTAAGACACGTTCACGCAGATGCGCAGGGACCCTGGGCATCTTTCTTTTGGTGTTTTTCATAGTCAGTAGAAAGGCCTCTTTAGTGTCCTAGGTTTTCATAACTGTGACCTTAATTTCCTAAGCTGTTAGTGTCTTAACGACCGTTCCACAGGTGCATGTTCATAAATGAAGTGTTATGGTTCATTGAACAAGCATGAGAAACAGTGTTTAAACCCTTTTACAATGAAGATCTGTTATTTAGGATTTTTATGAATTATCTTTGAAAGACAGGGTTCTGAAAAATTTACGTTTTCTTTTTTTTGCTGAGTTTATACTGTATGTGGTCCAACAAAGACAGAAAATAAGATTGACAAGTATTTTAAATATGCGTTAAGTTAATTAAGTGGGTGGGTTTATATATATATATATAATAAAGGAGTTTGCACTGAAAGAGAGACCACTTATTGTTAAATATACAGTAAGCACACCTACAGTAGTTATTATCTGTGCTTCACAGCGTCAACAGTTAAAGGGTTTGATAGAGTTCTACAGTCCTTTCTGCACGACAGAGACACTGAGCGGTGGCCTGTTAGCTTCCTGTTGTATACCTATATCTGATATGCACATGTTCACCTAAGCACTGTGCTCTCGCTCTCTGTTTCTTTCTCTCTCTCTCTCTCTCTCCCTCTCTCCCTCTCTCTCTGTATCTCTCTCTCTCTCTGTATCGCTCTCTCTCTCCCTCTCTCTCTGTATCTCTCTCTCTCTCTCTGTATCTCTCTCTCTCTCTGTATCGCTCTCTCTCTCCCTCTCTCTCTGTATCTCTCTCTCTCTGTATCGCTCTCTCTCTCTCTGTATCTCTCTCTCCCCCTCTCTCTCTATATCACTCTCTCTCTGTATCTCTCTCTCTTGCTCTCTCTCTCTCTCTGTCTTTCTCTCAAGTGATTGCAACCACAACAACACCTTCTTTTCCTGTTTATGACAGAAATCAGGGCTGCAACTCTGCAACTGAAAGAGGTTGACTCTGTTTTTACAGAAACATTTAGAGTGACTAAAAAGTGTAACAGTGATAAAAAGCATTTCTAGACATTTGATTTAAGAGTAGTCTAACGAGATATTACTGTAATGAAACTTGATGTGAGTTACTGTTTTCATGCCATTCTTTTAAAGCGGTGTAACAATAATCAAAGATGGGCCATTTTGGCTCAGAAGGGCTTCTAACTTACAGTACTTTATAACAATAATCAAAGATGGGCCATTTTGGCTCAGACAGGGCTTCTAACTTACAGTACTTTATAACAATATTCAAAGATGGGCCATTTTGGCTCAGACAGGGCTTCTAACTTACAGTACTTTATAACAATATTCAAAGATGGGCCATTTTGGCTCAGACAGGGCTTCTAACTTACAGTACTTTATAACAATATTCAAAGATGGGCCATTTTGGCTCAGACAGGGCTTCTAACTTACAGTACTTTATAACAATATTCAAAGATGGGCCATTTTGGCTCAGACAGGGCTTCTAACTTACAGTACTTTATAACAATATTCAAAGATGGGCCATTTTGGCTCAGACAGGGCTTCTAACTTACAGTACTTTATAACAATATTCAAAGATGGGCCATTTTGGCTCAGACAGGGCTTCTAACTTACAGTACTTTATAACAATATTCAAAGATGGGCCATTTTGGCTCAGACAGGGCTTCTAACTTACAGTACTTTATAACAATATTCAAAGATGGGCCATTTTGGCTCAGACAGGGCTTCTAACTTACAGTACTTTATAACAATATTCAAAGATGGGCCATTTTGGCTCAGACAGGGCTTCTAACTTACAGTACTTTATAACAATATTCAAAGATGGGCCATTTTGGCTCAGACAGGGCTTCTAACTTACAGTACTTTATAACAATATTCAAAGATGGGCCATTTTGGCTCAGACAGGGCTTCTAACTTACAGTACTTTATAACAATATTCAAAGATGGGCCATTTTGGCTCAGACAGGGCTTCTAACTTACAGTACTTTATAACAATATTCAAAGATGGGCCATTTTGGCTCAGACAGGGCTTCTAACTTACAGTACTTTATAACAATATTCAAAGATGGGCCATTTTGGCTCAGACAGGGCTTCTAACTTACAGTACTTTATAACAATATTCAAAGATGGGCCATTTTGGCTCAGACAGGGCTTCTAACTTACAGTACTTTATAACAATATTCAAAGATGGGCCATTTTGGCTCAGACAGGGCTTCTAACTTACAGTACTTTATAACAATATTCAAAGATGGGCCATTTTGGCTCAGACAGGGCTTCTAACTTACAGTACTTTATAACAATATTCAAAGATGGGCCATTTTGGCTCAGACAGGGCTTCTAACTTACAGTACTTTATAACAATATTCAAAGATGGGCCATTTTGGCTCAGACAGGGCTTCTAACTTACAGTACTTTATAACAATATTCAATGTTTGATTTCTTTGAAGATGTAACAACAGTTGCTGTAAACAAATACCATTTCATTTCCAGGCTTGATTCCAGGCTTCATTTCCAGGCTTTTCCTGTCTGGCTTTAATAACATGTTACCATTAAGACAGTAGCTCACAAGATACTCGATCCAGACTCTGAGTGGTAAGGTGATAATGAAAAACAGGTTTCATTGCCGAGAACTTTATTTAATAAAAGCCACAAAATGCCAGCCAACAATGACATCCCATGTAAAGTGTCCATAATAGGCACTAGCATGCAGAGTTCTAAACTCAAAGCGACACAGTCTGATTCTGTCTATTCAAACATGACTTTGTCGTTTTTATCAGCCCTTCAATTAGTCTACTATTCTTCAAACAGCAATTATCTATTTAAAAAAAGAACAGGACCCCGTCCTTGAATTATGTGCCGCAAGTATTTGTCTGACGTGAGTCTAGCCAAGTCTAGATTTCCCTTCCATTTTGTATCGCTGTGACACAGATGCAAGAGGATGTCATGACTTTGATCTAATCCGCCCACTGATCCTCCTCCTCCCCCTCCTACTCCTACTCCTCCATCTCTCCCTGCTACTCCTCCTTTTAATCCTCTAGTTACTTTGAGGAGATATGACCATATAACAGGAAGGAGATATAACCATATAATAGGGAGGCGATATAACCATATAACAGGGAGGAGGAGGAGATATAACCATATAACAGGGAGGAGGAGGAGATATAACCATATAACAGGGAGGAGGAGATATAACCATATAACAGGGAGGAGGAGATATAACCATATAACAGGGAGGAGATATAACCATATAACAGGGAGGAGATATAACCATATAACAGGGAGGAGGAGATATAACCATATAACAGGGAGGAGGAGATATAACCATATAACAGGGAGGAGGAGATATAACCATATAACAGGGAGTAGGAGATATAACCATATAACAGGAAGGAGATATAACCATATAACAGGGAGGAGATATAACCATATAACAGGGAGGAGGAGATATAACCATATAACAGGGAGGAGGAGATATAACCATATAACAGGGAGGAGGAGGAGATATAACCATATAACAGGAAGGAGATATAACCATATAACAGGAAGGAGATATAACCATATAACAGGAAGGAGATATAACCATATAACAGGGAGGAGGAGATATAACCATATAACAGGGAGGAGGAGATATAACCATATAACAGGGAGGAGATATAACCATATACAGGGAGGAGATATAACCATATAACAGGGAGGAGATATAACCATATAACAGGGAGGAGGAGATATAACCATATAACAGGGAGGAGGAGATATAACCATATAACAGGGAGGAGGAGGAGATATAACCATATAACAGGGAGGAGGAGATATAACCATATAACAGGGAGGAGGAGATATAACCATATAACAGGGAGGAGATATAACCATATAACAGGGAGGAGGAGATATAACCATATAACAGGGAGGAGGAGATATAACCATATAACAGGGAGGAGGAGATATAACCATATAACAGGGAGGAGATATAACCATATAACAGGGAGGAGATATAACCATATAACAGGGAGGAGGAGATATAACCATATAACAGGGAGGAGGAGATATAACCGTATAACAGGGAGGAGGAGATATAACCATATAACAGGGAGGAAGATATATAACCATATAACAGGGAGGAGGAGATATAACCATATAACAGGGAGGAGGAGGGGGAGTTTGGATTGAGTTTCCCTTATTTCACTGGAACTCGTTCTAAGGAGTGAGAGAGCTTTAATTCAGTGGAAAGTGGTTGTTTCTGTGCTATATTTGCCCCACCCGACCTTCCAGAGGAGGACTCCACCCTCCCTGCCTCCCCACATAAAGCCACGGCTGCAATATAGGAGTTTATGAATGCCCTGCTTCACCTCATTACGTCTCTCCCAAGAGGACTCAGATCTCTGATTCCACGGAAAGGGTGTGTGTGTGTGTGTGTGTCTGTGTGTGCGTGTGTGTGTGCGTGTGTGTCTGTGTGTGTGTGTGTCTGTGTGTGTGTGTGTGTGTGTTTGTGTGTGTGCGTGTGTTAGCTAAGGGAGAGATGCATAATCAACCAGTCTACTTGAGATAGACCTACAAAAGGACCAGTGATTTTGTGAATGTGTGGTTGCCTTGATTTAGGGGTGTTGCTGTGGTAGCCTACACATGTTATGGTGTATACAAGAACACGCTGTTTATGACTCCATGTGTGTATGTGTGTGTGTCCTTGCCTGAGTGTGTGCGCGTGTCTGTGAGAGTGTGTGTGCCTCTAATTGTGTGTGTGCCCCTGCATCTGTGTCGCAGACGATAGGCTCCCATTGGTTTATGTATGCAGGCGTTGTCAGGTGGAGACAAAAATCACTCTGACCATATTATATGTAAAGCTTAAGGAAATTGCTAGGTTGGGAAGACTTAAATAGCCAGGCCAGCACCATAGTAAACATGCTGCTAGCTGAGCAGCTGGCTCCCACAACCATCGTGCTTCCAGCTTCGATGGTTGGTTGGAGGGTTGGGCTATGTATAAGCACATGCTGTGGACAGAGGTCAAGGGGAAGTAAAACAAATGGGATACGCTCAATCAAATTCATTCTCTGACTGAAGAAAATGAATAAGTCACTATTATTAAACAGAAGTGTGCCACAAACCCCAAACTGTCAAGTCTCGTGTCTCGGTTCTCACAGACCTCTTGGTTGGGGATTATTTTATAGAGCTTCCATGAAATGACCGGCGATTCAAAAAGTAGGCTACTGTTTGATTCTACTGTTAAGTCATAATAGAAAATGAATTGTTTGTCTGAATCAGAACCATATATCTAGAACCGGTGATTCAAAAAGTAGACTACTGTTTGATTTTACTGTTAAGTCATAATAGAAAATGAATTGTTTGTCTGAATCAGAACCATATATCTAGAACCGGTGATTCAAAAAGTAGACTACTGTTTGATTCTACTGTTAAGTCATAATAGAAAATGAATTGTCTGTCTGAATGAGAACCATATATCTAGAATGTATATTCACATTCTAAACATATTGCTCTGATTCAGGGCTCTCCGACTGGGAGGTGAAACAGTACTACATCGTTTCAGAGTGCGTGGCAAGGAATAAGTTAGTCCTTAATATTTCCAAAATTAAAAGCATTTACATTTGGGACAAAAATCATCACCTCAACTGAATCTTGTAATAAATAGTGTAGAAATTGAGCAAGTTGAGGTGACTAAACAGCTTAGAGTAACCTGTCAAAACATATTGATTCAACAGTAGCTAAGATGGGGAGAAGTCTGTCTATAATAAAGCGCTGCTCTACCTTCTTAACAACACTATCAACAAGGCAAATCCTGGTTTTGTCATACCTGGACCACTGTGTGGTCAGGTACCACAAAAAGGGACTCAGGAAAATTGTAATTGTCTCAGAACAGGGCAGCACGGCTGGCCCTTGGATGTACACAGAGAGCTAACATTAATAATATGCACGTCAATCTCTCCTGGTTTAAAGGGGAGGAGAGATTGACTTCATCACTACTTGTATTTGTGAGGTATTGACATGTTGAATGAACCGAGCTGTCTGTTTAAAATACAAGCACACAGCTCGGACACCCATGCATACCCCACAAGACATGCCACCAGAGGTCTGTTTAAAATACAAGCACACAGCTCGGACACCCATGCATACCCCACAAGACATGCCACCAGAGGTCTGTTTAAAATACAAGCACACAGCTCGGACACCCATGCATACCCCACAAGACATGCCACCAGAGGTCTGTTTAAAATACAAGCACACAGCTCGGACACCCATGCATACCCCACAAGACATGCCACCAGAGGTCTCTTCACAGTCCCCAAGTCCAGAACAGACTATGGGAGGTGCACAGTACTACATAGAGCCATGACTACATGGAACTCTATTCCACATCAAGTGGTTCGACCGTGATCTAGCAGAGTTACTCCACCTCAAGAATTGCATTTGATGAAAGGCTCGGCACACACATACTCAGGCTGACTGGCTCTCGATCAGGCAAATGAGAAATAAGTGTACTCAGGCCATCCAGAAGGCCAAAGTTAGTTACTTTAAGGAGCAGTTCTCTCTCTGTGGGTCTAACCCCATGAAGTTCTGGAAAAAGGTTAAAGACCTGGAGAATAAACCCTCCTCCTCAAATAAACCATCCTACAAATGCTAGATTACGGAGACATAATTTATAGATCGGCAGGTAAGGGTGCTCTCGAGCGGCTAGATGTTCTTTACCATTCGGCCATCAGATTTTCCACCAATGCCCCTGATAGGACACATCACTGCACTCTATATTCCTCTGTGAACTGGTCATCTCTTTATATCCGTCGCAAGACCCACTGGTTGATGCTTATTTATAAAACCCTCTTAGGCCTCACTTCCCTCTATCTGAGATATCTACTGCAGCCCTCATCCTCCACATACAACACCCGTTCTGCCAGTCACATTCTGTTAAAGGTCCCTGAAGCACACACATCCCTGGGTCGCTCCTCTTTTCAGTTCGCTGCAGCTAGCGACTGGAACGAGCTGCAACAAACACGCAAACTGGACAGTTTTATCTCAATCTCTTCATTCAAAGACTCAATCATGGACACTCTTACTGACAGTTGTGGCTGCTTTGCAAGATGTATTGTTGTCTCTACCTTCTTGCCCTTTGTGCTGTTGTCTGTGGCCTACTATGCTGTGTTGTCATGTGTTGCTGCCTTGCTATGTTGTTGTCTTAGGTCACTCTTTATGTAGTGTTGTCTCTCTTGTCATGATGTGTGTTCTGTCCTATATCTATATATTTTTTTTATCCCAGCCCCCGTCCCCGCAGGAGGCCTTTTGCCTTTTTGTAGGCCGTCATTGTAAATAAGAATTTGTTCTTAACTGACTTGATATAACCATATAACAGGGAGGAGGAGATATAACCATATAACAGGGAGGAGGAGATATAACCATATAACAGGGAGGAGGAGATATAACCATATAACAGGGAGGAGGAGATATAACCATATAACAGGGAGGAGGATATATAACCATATAACAGGGAGGAGGAGATATAACCATATAACAGGGAGGAGGAGATATAACCATATAACAGGGAGGAGGAGATATAACCATAACAGGGAGGAGGGAGATATAACCATATAACAGGGAGGGAGGAGATATAACCATATAACAGGGAGGAGGAGATATAACCATATAACAGGGAGGAGGAGATATAACCATATAACAGGGAGGAGGAGATATAACCATATAACAGGGAGGAGGAGAGATATAACCATATAACAGGAGAGGAGGATATAACCATATAACAGGGAGGAGGAGATATAACCATATAACAGGGAGGAGGAGATATAACCATATAACAGGGAGGAGGAGATATAACCATATAACAGGGAGGAGGAGATATAACCATATAACAGGAGGAGGGAGATATAACCATATAACAGGGAGGAGGAGATATAACCATATAAACAGGGAGGAGAGGAGATATAACCATATAACAGGGAGGAGGAGGAGATATAACCATATAACAGGAAGGAGATATAACCATATAACAGGGAGGAGGAGATATAACCATATAACAGGGAGGAGGAGATATAACCATATAACAGGGAGGAGGAGATATAACCATATAACAGGGAGGAGGAGATATAACCATATAACAGGAAGGAGATATAACCATATAACAGGGAGGAGGAGATATAACCATATAACAGGGAGGAGGAGATATAACCATATAACAGGGAGGAGGAGATATAACCATATAACAGGGAGGAGATATAACCATATAACAGGGAGGAGATATAACCATATAACAGGGAGGAGGAGATATAACCATATAACAGGGAGGAGGAGATATAACCTTATAACAGGGAGGAGGAGATATAACCATATAACAGGGAGGAGGAGATATAACCGTATAACAGGGAGGAGGAGATATAACCATATAACAGGGAGGAGGAGATATAACCATATAACAGGGAGGAGGAGATATAACCATATAACAGGGAGGAGGAGATATAACCATATAACAGGGAGGAGGAGATATAACCATATAACAGGAAGGAGGAGATATAACCATATAACAGGGAGGAGGAGATATAACCATATAACAGGGAGGAGGAGATATAACCATATAACAGGGAGGAGGAGATATAACCATATAACAGGGAGGAGGAGATATAACCATATAACAGGGAGGAGGAGATATAACCATATAACAGGGAGGAGGAGATATAACCATATAACAGGGAGGAGATATAACCATATAACAGGGAGGAGGAGATATAACCATATAACAGGGAGGAGGAGATATAACCATATAACAGGGAGGAGGAGATATAACCATATAACAGGGAGGAGGAGATATAACCATATAACAGGAAGGAGATATAACCATATAACAGGGAGGAGATATAACCATATAACAGGAGGAGGAGATATAACCATATAACAGGGAGGAGGAGATATAACCATATAGCAGGGAGGAGGAGATATAACCATATAACAGGGAGGAGATATAACCATATAACAGGGAGGAGGAGATATAACCATATAACAGGGAGGAGGAGATATAACCATATAACAGTGAGGAGATATAACCATATAACAGGGGAGGAGGAGATATAACCATATAACAGGGAGGAGGATTAACCATATTAAACAGTGAGGAGATATAACCATATAACAGGAGAGGAAGATATAACCATATAACAGGGAGGAGGAGGGAGATATAACCATTATAACAGGAAGGAGATATAACCATTATAACAGGGAGGAGGGAGGATATAACCATATAACAGGGAGGAGGAGATATAACCATATTAACAGGGAGGAGGGATATATAACCAATATAACAGGGAGGAGGAGATATAACCATATAACAGGAAGGAGATATAAACCATTAAACAGGGGAGGGAGGGAGTATAACCCATACTAACAAGGGAGGAGGAGATATAACCATATAACAGGACGGAGGAGATATAACTCCATATAACAGGGAGGAGATTATTAACCATATAACAGGGAGAGAGTATAACCACTATAAACAGGAGGAGGATATAACCATATAACAGGGAGGAGGAGATATAACCTTATAACAGGGAGGAGGAGATATAACAGGGAGGAGGAGATATAACCGTATAAAGGGAGGAGGAGATATAACCATATAACAGGGAGGAGGGAGATATAACCATATACAGGGAGGAGGAGATATAACCACTATAACAGGGAGGAGGAGATATAACCCATATAACAGGGAGGAGGAGATATAAACCATATAACAGGAAGGAGGAGATATAACCATATAACAGGGAGGAGGAGATATAACCATATAACAGGGAGGAGGAGATATAACCATATAACAGGGAGGAGGAGATATAACCATATAACAGGGAGGAGGAGATATAACCATATAACAGGAGGAGGGAGATATAACCATATAACAGGGAGGAGATATAACCATATAACAGGGAGGAGGAGATATAACCATATAACAGGAGGAGGAGATATAACCATATAACAGGGAGGAGGAGATATAACCATATAACAGGGAGGAGGAGATATAACCATATAACAGGGAGGAGGAGATATACCATATAACAGGGAGGAGGAGATATAACCATATAACAGGGAGGAGGAGATATAACCATATAACAGGGAGGAGGAGATATAACCATATAACAGGGAGGAGAGATATAACCATATATAACAGGAGGAGGAGAATAACCATATAACAGGGAGGAGGAGATATAACATTATAACAGGGAGGAGGGGATATAACCATATACAGGGAGGAGGGATATAACCATATAACAGGGAGGAGGAGATATAACCATATAACAGGGAGGAGATATTAACCATCTAACATGGAGGAGAGATAAACCATATAACAGGGAGGAGGAGATATAACCATTATAACAGGGAGGAGGAGATATAACCATATAACCAGGGAGGAGGAGATATAACAATATAACAGGGAGGAGGAGATATAACCATATAACAGGGAGGAGGAGCTATAACCATATAACAGGGAGGAGGAAGATATAACCATATAACAGGGAGGAGGAGATATAACCATATAACAGGGAGGAGGAGATATAACCATATAACAGGAGGAGGAGATATAACCATATAACAGGAAGGAGATATAACCATATAACAGGGAGGAGATATAACCATATAACAGGGAGGAGGAGATATAACCATATAACAGGAGAGGAGGAGATATAACCATATAGCAGGAGGAGGAGAATAACCATATAACAGGGAGGAGGAAGATATAACCATATAACAGGGAGGAGGAGATATAACCATATAACAGGAAGGAGATATAACCATATAACAGGGAGGAGATATAACCATATAACAGGGAGGAGGAGATATAACCATATAACAGGGAGGAGGAGATATAACCATATAGCAGGGAGGAGGAGATATAACCAATAACAGGGAGGAGATAATAACCATATAACAGGGAGGAGGAGATATAACCATATAACAGGGAGGAGGAGATATAACCATATAACAGTGAGGAGATATAACCATATAACAGGGAGGAGGAGATATAACCATATAACAGGGAGGAGATATAACCATATTACAGTGAGGAGATATAACCATATAACAGGGAGGAGAGATAACCATATACCGGAGGATATAACCATATAACAGGGAGGAGGAGATATAACCATATAACAGGGAGGAGGAGATATAACCATATAACAGGGAGGAGGAGATATAACCATATAACAGGGAGGAGGAGATATAACCATATAACAGGGAGGAGGAGAATATAACCATATAACAGGGAGGAGGAGATATAACCATATAACAGGGAGGAGGAGATATAACCATATAACAGGGAGGAGGAGATATAACCATATAACAGGGAGGAGGAGATATAACCATATAACAGGGAGGAGGAGATATAACCATATAACAGGGAGGAGGAGATATAACCATATAACAGGGAGGAGGAGATATAACCATATACAGGGAGGAGGAGATATAACCATATAACAGGGAGGAGGAGATATAACCATATACAGGGAGGAGGAGATATAACCATATAACAGGGAGGAGGAGATATAACCATATAACAGGGAGGAGGAGATATAACCATATAACAGGGAGGAGATATAACCATATAACAGGAGGAGGAGATTATAACCATATAACAGGGAGGAGGAGATATAACCATATAACAGGAAGGAGATATAACCATATAACAGGAGGAGATATAACCATATAACAGGGAGGAGATATAACCATATAACAGGGAGGAGATCATAACCATATAACAGGGAGGAGGAGATATAACCATATAACAGGGCAGGAGATATAACCATATAACAGGGAGGAGGAGATATAACCATATAACAGGGAGGAGGAGATATAACCATATACAGGGAGGAGGAGATATAACCATATAACAGGGAGGAGGAGATATAACCATATAACAGGAAGGAGATATAACCATATAACAGGGAGGAGGAGATATAACCATATAACAGGAAGGAGATATAACCATATAACAGGGAGGAGGAGATATAACCATATAACAGGGAGGAGATATAACCATATAACAGGGAGGAGGAGATATAACCATATAACAGGGAGTAGGAGATATAACCATATAACAAGGAGGAGATATAACCATATAACAGGGAGGAGGAGATATAACCATATAACAGGGAGGAGGAGATATAACCATATAACAGGGAGGAGGAGATATAACCATATAACAGGGAGGAGGAGAAATAACCATATAACAGGGAGGAGGAGATATAACCATATAACAGGGAGGAGGAGATATAACCATATAACAGGGAGGAGGAGATATAACCATATAACAGGGAGGAGGAGATATAACCATATAACAGGGAGGAAATATAACCATATAACAGGGAGGAGGAGATATACCATATAACAGGAAGGAAGATATAACCATATAACAGGGAGGAGAATATAACCATATAACAGGGAGGAGGAGATATAACCATATAACAGGGAGGAGATATAACCATATAACAGGGAGGAGGAGATATAACCATATAACAGGGAGGAGATATAACCATATAAAGGGAGAGGAGATATAACCATATAACAGGAAGGAGATATAACCATATAACAGGGAGGAGATATAACCATATAACAGGAGGAGGAGATATAACCATATAACAGGGAGGAGATATAACCATATAACAGGGAGGAGATAACATATAAACAGGGAGGGATATAACCATATAACAGGGAGGAGATATAACCATATAACAGGAAGGAGATATAACCATATAACAGGGAGGAGATATAACCATATAACAGGGAGGAGATATAACCATATACAGGGAGGAGATATAACCATATAACAGGAAGCAGATCTAACCATATAACAGGAAGGAGATATAACCATATAACAGGGAGGAGATATAACCATATAACAGGGAGGAGATATAACCATATAACAGGAAGGAGATATAACCATATAACAGGAAGGAGATTAACCATATAACAGGGAGGAGGAGATATAAACCATATAACAGGGAGGAGGAGATATAACCATATAACAGGAAGGAGATATAACCATATAACAGGGAGGAGGAGATATAACCATATAACAGGGAGGAGATATAACCATATAACAGGGAGGAGATATAACCATATAACAGGAAGGAGATATAACCATATAACAGGGAGGAGATATAACCATATAACAGGGAGGAGATATAACCATATAACAGGAAGGAGATATAACCATATAACAGGAAGGAGATATAACCATATAACAGGGAGGAGGAGATATAACCATATAACAGGAAGGAGATATAACCATATAACAGGGAGGAGGAGATATAACCATATAACAGGGAGGAGATATAACCATATAACAGGGAGGAGATATAACCATATAACAGGAAGGAGATATAACCATATAACAGGAAGGAGATATAACCATATAACAGGAAGGAGATATAACCATATAACAGGGAGGAGGAGATATAACCATATAACAGGGAGGAGATATAACCATATAACAGGAAGGAGATATAACCATATAACAGGGAGGAGATATAACCATATAACAGGGAGGAGATATAACCATATAACAGGGAGGAGGAGATATAACCATATAACAGGAAGGAGATATAACCATATAACAGGAAGGAGGAGATATAACCATATAACAGGGAGGAGGAGATATAACCATATAACAGGAAGGAGATATAACCATATAACAGGGAGGAGGAGATATAACCATATAACAGGGAGGAGGAGATATAACCATATAACAGGAAGGAGATATAACCATATAACAGGGAGGAGATATAACCATATAACAGGAAGGAGATATAACCATATAACAGGGAGGAGATATAACCATATAACAGGAAGGAGATATAACCATATAACAGGGAGGAGATATAACCATATAACAGGAAGGAGATATAACCATATAACAGGGAGGAGATATAACCATATAACAGGGAGGAGATATAACCATATAACAGGGAGGAGGAGATATAACCATATAACAGGAAGGAGATATAACCATATAACAGGAAGGAGATATAACCATATAACAGGAAGGAGATATAACCATATAACAGGGAGGAGATATAACCATATAACAGGAAGGAGATATAACCATATAACAGGAGGAGATATAACCATATAACAGGAAGGAGATATAACCATATAACAGGGAGGAGATATAACCATATAACAGGAAGGAGATATAACCATATAACAGGAAGGAGATATAACCATATAACAGGAAGGAGATATAACCATATAACAGGGAGGAGATATAACCATATAACAGGAAGGAGATATAACCATATAACAGGGAGGAGGAGATATAACCATATAACAGGAAGGAGATATAACCATATAACAGGGAGGAGATATAACCATATAACAGGAAGGAGATATAACCATATAACAGGAAGGAGATATAACCATATAACAGGGAGGAGATATAACCATATAACAGGAAGGAGATATAACCATATAACAGGAAGGAGATATAACCATATAACAGGAAGGAGATATAACCATATAACAGGGAGAGATATAACCATATAACAGGGAGGAGGAGGAGATATAACCATATAACAGGGAGGAGGAGATATAACCATATAACAGGAAGGAGATATAACCATATAACAGGAAGGAGATATAACCATATAACAGGAAGGAGATATAACCATATAACAGGAAGGAGATATAACCATATAACAGGGAGGAGGAGATATAACCATATAACAGGAAGGAGATATAACCATATAACAGGGAGGAGATATAACCATATAACAGGAAGGAGATATAACCATATAACAGGAAGGAGATATAACCATATAACAGGGAGGAGATATAACCATATAACAGGAAGGAGATATAACCATATAACAGGAAGGAGATATAACCATATAACAGGGAGGAGATATAACCATATAACAGGAAGGAGATATAACCATATAACAGGAAGGAGATATAACCATATAACAGGGAGGAGGAGATATAACCATATAACAGGGAGGAGATATAACCATATAACAGGAAGGAGATATAACCATATAACAGGAAGGAGATATAACCATATAACAGGAAGGAGATATAACCATATAACAGGAAGGAGATATAACCATATAACAGGAAGGAGATATAACCATATAACAGGAAGGAGATATAACCATATAACAGGAAGCAGATATAACCATATAACAGGGAGGAGATATAACCATATAACAGGAAGGAGATATAACCATATATCTCCTCGAACCAGATTTATAAAACAGATAACAATACACTTTATGGAGCAGCGGGGACTGTGCAGCAACACAAACATAGACACAGACACATGCAAACACACACACAATAACATATGCACTCTACACACACACACATACACATGGATTTTGTATTGTAGATATGTGGTAGTGGTGGAGTAGGTGACTGAGAGCACACAGTGTGTTGTGAAATCTGTGAATGCATTGTAATGTTTTTAAAATTGTATAAACTGCCTTAATTTTGCCAGACCCAAGGAAGAGTAGCTGCTGCCTTGGTAGCAGCTAATGGGGATCCATAATAAATACGAATAACAACCCTGTTCCTGGAGTGCTACCGATCTGTAGGTGTTTGCTCCAACCCTGTTCCTGGAGCGCTACCGATCTGTAGGTATTTGCTCCAACCCTGTTCCTGGAGAGCTACCGATCTGTAGGTGTTTGCTCCAAACCTGTTCCTGGAGAGCTACCGATCTGTAGGTGTTTGCTCCAACTAACCTGATTCTGCTTATTAACCAGCTAATTATTAGAATCAGATGTGCTACATTAGGGTTGGAGTGAAAACCTACAGGACGGTAGCTCTCCAGGAACAGGGTTGGAGTGAAAACCTACAGGACGGTAGCTCTCCAGGAACAGGGTTGGAGTGAAAACCTACAGGACGGTAGCTCTCCAGGAACAGGGTTGGAGGGCAAACCTACAGGATGGTAGCTCTCCAGGAACAGGGTTGGAGAGAAAACCTACAGGACGGTAGCTCTCCAGGAACAGGGTTGGAGTGAAAACCTACAGGACGGTAGCTCTCCAGGAACAGGGTTGGAGTGAAAACCTACAGGACGGTAGCTCTCCAGGAACAGGGTTGGAGTGAAAACCTACAGGACGGTAGCTCCCGGGAACAGGGTTGGAGTGAAAACCTACAGGACAGTAGCTCTCCAGGAACAGGGTTGGAGAGTCCTGCTCTGGACAGAAACAGGGTTGGAGAGTCCTGCTCTGGCGAGGAACAGGGTTGGAGTGAAAACCTACAGGACGGTAGCTCTCCAGGAACAGGGTTGGAGAGTCCTGCTCTGGCCAGAAACAGGGTTGGAGAGTCCTGCTCTGGCCAGAAACAGGGTTGGAGAGTCCTGCTCTGGCCAGGAACAGGGTTGGAGAGTCCTGCTCTGGCCAGGAACAGGGTTGGAGAGTCCTGCTCTGGCCAGGAACAGGGTTGGAGAGTCCTGCTCTGGCCAGGAACAGGGTTGGAGAGTCCTGCTCTGGCCATGAACAGGGTTGGAGAGTCCTGCTCTGGTCAGGAACAGGGTTGGAGAGTCCTGCTCTGGTCAGGAACAGGGTTGGAGAGTCCTGCTCTGGCAATGAACAGGGTTGGAGAGTCCTGCTCTGGTCAGGAACAGGGTTGGAGAGTCCTGCTCTGGTCAGGAACAGGGTTGGAGAGTCCTGCTCTGGTCAGGAACAGGGTTGGAGAGTCCTGCTCTGGTCAGGAACAGGGTTGGAGAGTCCTGCTCTGGCGATGAACAGGGTTGGAGAGTCCTGCTCTGGTCAGGAACAGGGTTGGAGAGTCCTGCTCTGGCGATGAACAGGGTTGGAGAGTCCTGCACTGGGCTTAATGAATGTCTCCAATGTTCGTGGCTAGTATGCGTCAAATCGGTTTGAGATTTCTCCATATGAATAAGCAATGCTACCCTACACATAGAACATATATTTGAGGAAATGTCACCTAACAGTTTAAAATACATCTGACAGCAAAACAAGGAAACAACAAAGTAGACTTGTTCAGTGTTCAATTTACTTGTACAGTAAAAGGCCAAACAACCACATACAACAATAGTGAATTCCACTGAAATGAAAAGTAAACTTAACACCAGAATGAGAAAGGGCATAGGCATACATATAGACAAAAACCATAACGCCTCCCAAAGGGCAACCTATTCCCTACATAGTGCACTACCTATGACCAGATCCCAATGGGGCAGTGGTCAAAAATAGTGCACCATATACGGAATAGGGTGCCATTTGGAACGTACACCCAGTCTTTTAGTCCCCGGGTCCTCTTCTCGTCCATCATCACCAGCCAGGAGACTTGTGTCAAAGGACAGAAAGCTGCTGATAAACCTCACACAATTCTGCAAACCAGCTGCAGGAGGAATGTATGTGTCTATTCCCTATGGTGCATTATGGGGAACAGGGTGCCTTTTGGGACACACAATGTCTGTACATACAGGACCACCGAAGACATCTGTTTTTACAGAATGAGTCGCTACGCTCACCGTCGACTTCCACGACGCGAAACACTAACAGCCAATTAAAACTAAAACAGCAACATGCATGTACAGATACTCACCTAGCCGATGTGTTCACGAAGCAGACCTGGGTTCAAATAGTATTCGAAATAATTTCAAATACTTTAGCTGGTGTTATTAACCAATAGAATAATCTAAAAAACAGCAAATCCCACCCATATGGCACTCCTGGCAGGCTAAAGCAAATGCTAAAACCGTATGAAAGATTTTGAATACTATTTGAACCCAGGTCTGGAAGTAAGGGGTCCCATCAGTTAGCGGGGAGAAAACTATCCATCTATGTAGCATGTGCAAAAGCCATGGCCATAATCTCTCAATCTCAATACAAATAACATAATATATTAAATTAACATGAAAGAACATCCCTTCTTTATAGGTAAATGCTATAGAACATACAAGACCAAAGACATTGGAATGTCCTGCCACTGTCTTGCTTTCCACACACACAGAGCAAAGCCATTCATTTAACTCCCTTCTCTACAGCTCAGTTAAAAACCAGCTAATGTTATTAACCCGTGGCTTGACAGAAAAAAAAATACACTTCAACAGGGAAACTGTTGAAGGACTCAAGCTTGGCCACCCTAAAACCAGATTTAAAAAGCTTGAATTACCTGGGGTGAAAAGGTGGTAAAGGTGCATAACAAACAACTTTTCATATAACAAGTGTTTTCTACCATGTAGTACTCATATAACAAGGGATTTTCTACCATGTAGTACTCATGTAACAAGGGATTTCTACCATGTAGTACTCATGTACCAAGGGGTTTTCTACCATGTAGTACTCATATAACAAGGGTTTTCTACCATGTAGCACTCATGTAACAAGGGATTTCTACCATGTAGTACTCATGTAACAAGGGATTTCTACCATGTGGTACTCATGTACCAAGGGGTTTTCTACCATGTAGTACTCATGTAACAAGGGATTTCTACCATGTAGTACTCATGTAACAAGGGATTTCTACCATGGTGTTCTACCATGTAGTACTCATGTAACAAGGGATTTCTACCATGGTGTTCTACCATGTAGTACTCATGTAACAAGGGATTTCTACCATGTAGTACTTATATAACAAGTGTTTTCTACCATGTAGTACTCATATAACAAGGGATTTTCTACCATGTAGTACTCATGTACCAAGGGGTTTTCTACCATGTAGTACTCATGTAACAAGGGATTTCTACCATGGTGTTCTACCATGTAGTACTCATGTAACAAGGGATTTCTACCATGTAGTACTTATATAACAAGTGTTTTCTACCATGTAGTACTCATGTACCAAGGGTTTTCTTTTGTTAAATGTCCCTGTAAAAAGTTAAAAGGTAGTACTTGTTTTTGTATTCGTTCCTTTTCATTACACACAAAAATGTGTATTTCCTTCTACACCCTGGAGTGTAACATGTTATAATTTAATATGTATCTATAAAGTGTCTTATACATTACTCTGTTGTATACTAGTACAGTCCCCAATAAATATCCTCACAAATATCATTTCATAATCTTATCTGTTGGTCCACTTTGTCTGATGAGCAGAGTTCAGAGTTACCGTAAAATGTCTATGAAAAGTTTTGTATGAAAATCTTTTCTTCGATCAAACTGATAGACTTGTCCGTCAGCATCGCCTCGCTGTTCACAAACTTGTACCCAAACAGTTTCATCGTGGGTCCACAAACCCTCTGCACCACCTGGGCTAGTTTGTACGGTATGCTGAACCTCCATTTCTCCACTTGCTCGGAGGAGTTCTTCTGTGTTGAATACACTCCACTAGCTTCATTGGAAGCCTGGGTGTTCTTTAACACCCAGTCTTTTACCTGAGGAGTGAACGGGATCCCGGTGAACTTGTACATCTCCGCTGCCTTCCTCATAGGGAATCTAGCGATATCCTCGTACCGTACTAGCATGTACCTCCGCCTCAGCCAAGACGGCTGCCTCAGGCCGACCTCCGCAGACATCCTGATGTTGTCGCAGTTGCCTTTCAGCTTCCTCACCTCGTCGTCGTCAATGGGCACATCTCCGTCCACCGCCCACTTCTTCCAGTTGTTGTACTTGGCGGAGAAGGCCACCATGCGGGAGGCCAGAACCGCCCTGGGGTCCCTCACCAGCTGGATGAACTTGATATCCAGACGAGGATCCTCGGCGAGGGGTCTCAGGGTCTCCAGCTGGCGCACCCGGACGGATTTAATGGTCCTGTGCTCCTTCTGCTGGCATGACTCGGACGCCGTGGTCAGGTTGAGGGGACCACACTTCCTGGTCCGGCAATGGTAGCGTTCAAAGACTTTCTTAACGAACGGGCTACAGACGGACTCCTCACAGAGAGAGCTGCTAGATTCTCTCCTGAACAGGGCTGAGGTGACGTGGTCTACAGGAAGTGGGTCAATAAAGCTCTCCAGAGGGGTGAAGTCACACAGGAAGAGCCCCTGGAGGACTTCCCGGTAGGCCCGGGCGGCGGCTGTGGCATTGGTCCCGCCGCCCTCTAATGTCAGCGACCTCTCCACGTGCCACAGCGGCTCGAACAGGTAGAACATGTTGTCTCCCTGCTGGTTGAAGAACTCGCCCACGAAGGAGGAGCCTGTCCGCGTGGTGGCCAATAGGAGGATGTGCTTTCTGTTTCCAGCTGACCCTATGACCTCTGACCTACAATACAGTACAAAATACAAAACGTTATTGTCCAATGTCAATCGAATCGGATATAAAAAATAAAAAAACATGATTCCCAACCACTTGGACAGCACACATACAAATACTGATCAGGAGTGGGGACACCACTATGCTAGCTTCAGGAATGTCTTTACTGAGATCAAACATGATATGTTAGGTACTGTAGTGTCAATCAATCACATATATTTTATAAATGCCTTTTTTATATCAGCGGTTGTCACTAAGTGATTTACAGATACCCAGCCTAAAACCCCAGAGAAGAAGCAATGCAGAGGCAGAAGCACAGTGTGTAGGAACAACTCCCTGGAAGGCAGGAACCTAGAAAGAAATCTAGAGAGGACAGGCTCTGAGGGGTGGCCAGTCCTCTCCTGGCTGTACAGGGTGTAGATTTAGGAGTACATGTAGCCATTAAGACCAGACTGCTTGTCTTACTGTATGATAAATAGTATATCATGCTACACACACAGACCTCTGCTCGGTGTAGTTCTCCAGGCGTCTCTTCATGAGGGTGAAGACAGGGTCCAGCTTGCTCAGGGTAGAGAAGGAGGAGCCATTCAACTTCAGGAGACCCAGGGCTGACGCAGAGTTACTGGGCTGAAGGGGTGTCTGGGGGGTCTGCTTTGGGGTGAGCTTGTCTGAAACCCTACAAGACAGGGTTGGTAGTGTTACATGAGTGTTAAACAACATGTTTTATAGTTTTACAAGACCATCTTATCCACAGACAGTGAAATCAATTAAAGTAAGTAAACAATCTATGCAATTGAAACATGACTACTTCATCCAATCAGACGACTTGGAAAACACAGCATGACACTTGAGGCCGAGTAGCTGAAACGAATGTCTCAAACACACTGCTATGAATAAAGGTGAGCCTGTTCCAATCTGAGGGAGAACAGACAGGCCTAACGCATACACACACACACACACACACACACACACACTCACCACACACACACACACTCTCTCTCTCTGTGTTGATCATGGAGATGGGCTCAGGTTTACCGTGAGATAATGTTGTTTTCCTTCTCAATGATGACCAGTGCCACAATGAAGACAAGGGAGATTGTGTATTTCATCCTCATCCTGTGATGAAGCAGTGTCGGGATCTGCTGCTGTCACGGAATGTCTTCTTTAATAGCTTCTGCCAATCTCCTTCTCTTCTCCAGACTCCCGCTGCCTATTCAAACAGTCCTCCGGTTGATCGTTGTTGTATTTTACATCGTATACACGGCTGCATCGTTCTGCAAAATGAAATGAACACGCTACAGTACTGTAAACAAGAACACAAACCTTAAAGGACTTCAACTGTTATAGTATAGAGGACTTCAACTGTTACAGTAGAGAGGACTTCAACTGTTATAGTATAGACGACTTCAACTGTTACAGTATAGAGGACTTCAACTGTTACAGTAGAGAGGACTTCAACTGTTATAGTATAGAGGACTTCAACTGTTATAGTAGAGAGGACTTCAACTGTTATAGTAGAGAGGACTTCAACTGTTATAGTATAGAGGACTTCAACTGTTACAGTAGAGACGACTTCAACTGTTATAGTATAGCGGACTTCAACTGTTATAGTAGAGAGGACTTCAACTGTTATAGTAGAGAGGACTTCAACTGTTACAGTATAGAAGACTTCAACTGTTACAGTAGAGAGGACTTCAACTGTTACAGTAGAGAGGACTTCAACTGTTATAGTAGAGAGGACTTCAACTGTTATAGTAGAGAAGACTTCAACTGTTATAGTAGAGAGGACTTCAACTGTTATAGTAGAGAAGACTTCAACTGTTATAGTAGAGAAGACTTCAACTGTTATAGTAGAGATGACTTCAACTGTTATAGTAGAGAAGACTTCAACTGTTATAGTAGAGAGGACTTCAACTGTTATAGTAGAGAGGACTTAAATTGTTATAGTAGAGAGGACTTAAATTGTTATAGTAGAGAGGACTTAAATTGTTATAGTAGAGAGGACTTCAACTGTTATAGTAGAGAGGACTTCAACTGTTATAGTAGAGAGGACTTCAACTGTTATAGTAGAGAGGACTTCAACTGTTATAGTAGAGAGGACTTCAACTGTTATAGTAGAGAGGACTTCAACTGTTATAGTAGAGAGGACTTCAACTGTTATAGTAGAGAGGACTTCAACTGTTATAGTAGAGAAGACTTCAACTGTTACAGTAGAGATGACTTCAACTGTTATAGTAGAGAGGACTTCAACTGTTATAGTAGAGAGGACTTCAACTGTTACAGTAGAGAGGACTTCAACTGTTACAGTAGAGAGGACTTCAACTGTTATAGTAGAGAAGACTTCAACTGTTACAGTAGAGATGACTTCAACTGTTATAGTAGAGAGGACTTCAACTGTTATAGTAGAGAGGACTTCAACTGTTACAGTAGAGAGGACTTCAACTGTTATAGTAGAGAGGACTTCAACTGGTATAGTAGAGAGGACTTCAACTGTTATAGTAGAGAGGACTTCAACTGTTACAGTAGAGAGGACTTCAACTGTTATAGTATAGAGGACTTCAACTGTTACAGTAGAGAGGACTTCAACTGTTACAGTAGAGAGGACTTCAACTGTTATAGTAGAGAGGACTTCAACTGTTACAGTAGAGAGGACTTCAACTGTTACAGTAGAGAGGACTTCAACTGTTACAGTAGAGAGGACTTCAACTGTTATAGTAGAGAGGACTTCAACTGTTATAGTAGAGAGGACTTCAACTGTTATAGTAGAGAGGACTTCAACTGTTATAGTAGAGAGGACTTCAACTGTTACAGTAGAGAGGACTTCAACTGTTATAGTAGAGAGGACTTCAACTGTTATAGTATAGAGGACTTCAACTGTTATAGTAGAGAGGACTTCAACTGTTATAGTAGAGAGGACTTCAACTGTTATAGTAGAGAGGACTTCAACTGTTATAGTAGAGAGGACTTCAACTGTTATAGTAGAGAGGACTTCAACTGTTACAGTAGAGAGGACTTCAACTGTTACAGTAGAGAGGACTTCAACTGTTACAGTAGAGAGGACTTCAACTGTTACAGTAGAGAGGACTTCAACTGTTATAGTAGAGAGGACTTCAACTGTTATAGTAGAGATAGCTTACATTTTTATAGTAAAGTTTACATAAATTATTATAGTATAGTTGTGTTAGATTAAATCTTCTGAAAACTAATCTGTTGATAACCAGTCAAATGGAGGAGAAAGTATCCCAGGTTCTACATACAGTATGCTACAGTATAGCTTGATGTAAATGTATCAGTGCCTCGTCGCTTAGTCAGCATGTTGGTGGTTTAAGGTGGGAGTTTAATAGCTGTGTTTATGGGTCATGCTAGCTTCCCGTCAATTGGTGTCGGACCCATTTTCAGGGAGACGATAATATAATTTCATACCACAGTGGTGTAAGAATAGAAAGCGTCAGAGTGGTTTCACCGGGGGAATTTAATCTGCTACATCCCTTGGGTCTGTCTGGGTTTTCTTTAGGGCTACGGGGGGGATTTCAAGAACCCGCCCACAATGCTAGTGTTGAAAGCTGGTGTCCCTCTAGAGATAAAACAATGTTTGCTCGGACTGAGCCTCTCTCTGTCTCAAATCAATTACAATAATATGTAATATTGCATATAGGTCGATCATATTGCATCTACATGGCGATAATAGCATACAAATGTGTTGTAACATGACCCATACACAGAGGAACAAAATATATAGGCTTTGAATGCAACCAATACGGTCAAACATGACATGGCCAAAGGTATGTGGACCCCTGCTCAATGAACATCTCATTCCAAAATCATTGACAAACCATTTCTGTATGGACCTCGCTCTGTGCACAGGGGCATTGTTATACTGAAACAGCCGTTGTTGCTCCTACACATTTCCACTTCACAGTAACAGCGCTTGCAGTTGACAGGGGCAGCTCTAGCAGGGGCAGCTCTAGCAGGGGCAGGTCTAGCAGGGGGCAGCTCTAGCAGGGGCAGCTCTAGCAGGGGCAGGTCTAGCAGGGGGCAGCTCTAGCAGGGGCAGCTCTAGCAGGGGGCAGCTCTAGCAGGGGCAGGTCTAGCAGGGGGCAGCTCTAGCAGGGGCAGCTCTAGCAGGGGGCAGGTCTAGCAGGGGCAGGTCTAGCAGGGGCAGGTCTAGCAGGGGGCAGCTCTAGCAGGGGGCAGGTCTAGCAGGGCAGAAAGTCACCGAGCTCTTCAGGATGGGCCATTCTACGGACAATGTTTGTCTATGGAGATTGCATGGTTGTGTGCTCAAGTTTATACACCTGTCAGCAACAGGTGTGGCTGAAATAACCTAATCCACTGTTGTCCATGTAATGTATGTCACCAAGGTACCCAATCCACCAGCTGCTCCTTTATGTCAGCACTCAATGAGGTATTTTAAGAGAAGACTCAAGAGCACTCAGTGACATGTCCAGCAGGCTACTAGAACAAACCACAGTCTGGTGAAGACGTACTGTAGCCTGGTCTCAGATATGTTGGTGCTGTCTTACCAACTCCTAATGATTTATTCAATGATGGAGATAGGAGTTCACAAGTTAATACAAACAGATCTGGGACCAGGCTATTCATGGGTTGTTGATTTCCTTCACAATATTGTTTTGAACGTTTGTTTAGGACTGAGCGTTCTACTCAATGCATCGTAATAGAGCACCGATGAAGATTTCATCAAAAGTGCCTTACAGTGGCTTGTAAATACCATGGCATTCAAAAGGAGGCAAATAATTAGTGGGGAAACCTTTTGTCATCATTTTGATGTCACCAGATTGACTTTAGATGCAGTATAACGTTAACTAGCTAGCTAAGATTGAGGGGAGGCCACCGGATTTTAGCTAGCTAGTGTCAGCATTGCCAGCTATTCTTTAAGAACTAGCTAATGACAACATTGACATCTGTCTAAAGTAAATTTGACTAGATGATAATGCTAGCAAAGACATTTCCTACTAAATATTTGACTACTTTAGCAATTTCATCGCATTTCCAGGCACTGTAGTGTAAATTTAGCCTCCGTCCAGAATGACTGGGCTTTTATCACCACTTTAAAAGGATCTGCCCCTTTTTTTAAATTTTCGCTTTAAAATGACAGACCCAAATCTAAGTGCCTGTAGTTCAGGACCTGAAGCAAGGATATGCATATTCTGGATACCATTTAAAAGGAAACACTTTGAAGGTTGTGGAAATGTGAACTGAATGTAGGAGAGAATATAACAGATCTGGTAAAAGATAGTACAAAGTAAAAGCCAAACGTTTTTTTGTACCATCGTCTTTGAAATGCAAGAGAAAGGCCATAATGTATTATTCCAGGCTAAGCACAATTTAGATTTTGGCCACTAGATGGCAGCAGTGCATGTGCAAAGTTTTAGACTGATCCAATGAACCATTGTATTTCTGCTCAAAATGTTGTATCAAGACTGCCCAAATGTGCCCAATTGGTTTACTGATAACTTTTCATGTTCATAATTGTGCACTCTCCTCAAACAATAGCATGGTATTATTTCACTGTAACAGCTACTGTAAATTGGACAGTGCAGTTAGATTAACAAGAATTTAAGCTTTCTGCCAATATCAGATATGTCTATGTCCTGGGAAATGTTCTTGTTACTTACAACCTCATGCTAATCACATTAGCGCACATTAGCTCAACCGTCCCGAGGATGGGACACCGACCGATCTGTAGAGATCCTTAAGGCAACACTGTGGCGCCACCGGCAGAGGGCGGTCTTGAGAATGTTCTTGACGGGACCGAGTGACGGAGGTGCTATGAATAGCGAAGAAGGGCTTTCATTATTCCACCAGAGAGCTCCCAGACTGAGCACCTAAACAGTGACCTAACACTGCAGTAAAACAGTTACCTTTGAACAGGGGATATATGGGAAAGAGCACAGAGGCAAAAAGTAAACAGAAATGGAAAGGGGAAAACCTGCTTGTCACGGGGCCATACAGTGTAACCATTATGAGACTGTGAGAGTGTGAGCAAGCAGAATTGCAGCAGGATATAAAACCAGGTATTGGTCCCAAATGAACCCCTATTCTCTTTATAGTGCACTACTTTTGACCACTATTCCCTTTATAGTGCACTACTTTTGACCACTATTCCCTTTATAGTGCACTACTTTTGATCACTATTCCCTTTATAGTGCACTACTTTTGATCACTATTCCCTTTATAGTGCACTACTTTTGACCACTATTCCCTTTATAGTGCACTACTTTTGACCACTATTCTCTTTATAGTGCACTACTTTTGACCACTATTCCCTTTATTGTGCACTACTTTTGACCACTATTCCCTTTATAGTGCACTACTTTTGACCACTATTCTCTTTATAGTGCACTACTTTTGACCACTATTCCCTTTATAGTGCACTACTTTTGACCACTATTCCCTTTATAGTGCACTACTTTTGATCACTATTCCCTTTATAGTGCACTACTTTTGACCACTATTCCCTTTATAGTGCACTACTTTTGATCACTATTCCCTTTATAGTGCACTACTTTTGACCACTATTCTCTTTATAGTGCACTACTTTTGACCACTATTCCCTTTATAGTGCACTATTTTTGACCACTATTCCCTTTATAGTGCATTATTTTTGACCACTATTCCCTTTATAGTGCACTACTTTTAACCACTATTCCCTTTATAGTGCACAATTTTTGACCACTTTTCCCTTTATAGTGCATTATTTTTGACCACTATTCCCTTTATAGTGCACTATTTTTTACCACTATTCCCTTTATAGTGCATTATTTTTGACCAGTATTCCCTTTAAAGTGCACTACTTTTGACCAGGGCCCATTGTAGGGAATAGGGTCCCATTTGGGATGCATCCCTAGCTGTACCTGGCTTGCAGAGTGAGTAGAGTCTATCCATTGAAGACAAAGACGGATGTAATGAGGCCTATTTAGGGATATCCTGCCCATTCTGCTGAAGGATTACTATAATGTTACTGTTGGGATAATGTTAGCTTGGCTTTAATCCCTGACTAATGATCCAAGATGAAACGGGCGATCTGGGTTTTAAACTAAACCAAAGCGGTCAACACACCACTGTTTATTGTTGTTGTAAACAACTGAAGGATGTGGCTGGAGAAATGTAACCACTCTTAAATTAAGTTATATTCTTCAAATATCAATGGCTATTATATCATTCATAAAAATAAATGGATGTACCAATCCCAGATTGCCCCTTTAAACTCACTGCCTGCCATTAGAAAGGGTATCTTACATGCCGAGAGACTGTGGCTATTCACCCACAGTAACAATTACTACATTGATTGAGGTGATGATTGAGGTGAAAATGTACATCATTATTGAACCGGTTTGATATAATGGCCCATTCAATGAACAGAGACAGGTTAACCCGTTGTCTATGTGTCTGCCACCACAACTACCATGGTTTTGTGACAAACCAGCTGTAGGCCGACAGCACTATGGTCTCTTTCTATTCAAATGTCTATCTAATATCGATATCGGGAAAAGTGTATAAACATGAGGCAGAACTTGTAAACCATCTGATTTGAATCGAATAGCTGGCTAAAACTTGTAAACCATCTGATTTGAATCGTATAGCTGGCTAAAACTTGTAAACCATCTGATTTGAATCGTATAGCTGGCTAAAACTTGTAAACCATCTGATTTGAATCGTATAGCTGGCTAAAACTTGTAAACTGTATGTTTCAAAAGGCACATCTGTGTGTGTAAAGGTCAGTTCATTAGGTCCCTCTAATGGTTGCTATAGTAACCCGTGATCATTAATACTGTGTCCTAAATGTCACCCAAATTCGCTACATAGTGTACAACTTCTGACAAGCGCCCCCTAAAGAGGTGCCCTATATGGGGAACAAGGAGCAATTAGGGCCACATAATGTGGAAACGTCAGTTTATGAGGTCCCCCTGGCAGTAGCTACAGTAAAAGGCTGTGATCATTAAGTAGGGGCTTCCGAGTGGCGAAGCGGTCTAAGGCACTGCATATCAGTCCTAGAGGTGTCATTACAGACCCTGGTTTATTTCCAGGCTGTAGCACAACCGGTCGTGATTGGGAGTCCCATAGGGTGGCACACAATTGGCCCAGTGTCGTCCAGGGTTAGGGTTTGGCCGGGGTAGGCTGTCATTGTAAATAAGACCAGTAAAACATGTTTTGATTTGAGCAGCTCTGAGGACAGGACCTTTTACTCCAGACCAGTAAAACATGTTTTGATTTGAGCAGCTCTGAGGACAGGACCTTTTACTCCAGACCAGTAAAACATGTTTTGATTTGAGCAGCTCTGAGGACAGGACCTTTTACTCCAGACCAGTAAAACATGTTTTGATTTGAGCAGCTCTGAGGACAGGACCTTTTACTCCAGACCAGTAAAACATGTTTTGATTTGAGCAGCTCTGAGGACAGGACCTTTTACTCCAGACCAGTAAAACATGTTTTGATTTGAGCAGCTCTGAGGACAGGACCTTTTACTCCAGACCAGTAAAATATGTTTTGATTTGAGCAGCTCTGAGGACAGGACCTTTTACTCCAGACCAGTAAAACATGTTTTGATTTGAGCAGCTCTGAGGACAGGACCTTTTACTCCAGACCAGTAAAACATGTTTTGATTTGAGCAGCTCTGAGGACAGGACCTTTTACTCCAGACCAGTAAAACATGTTTTGATTTGAGCAGCTCTGAGGACAGGACCTTTTACTCCAGGCCAGTAAAACATGTTTTGATTTGAGCAGCTCTGAGGACAGGACCTTTTACTCCAGACCAGTAAAACATGTTTTGATTTGAGCAGCTCTGAGGACAGGACCTTTTACTCCAGACCAGTAAAACATGTTTTGATTTGAGCAGCTCTGAGGACAGGACCTTTTACTCCAGACCAGTAAAATATGTTTTGATTTGAGCAGCTCTGAGGACAGGACCTTTTACTCCAGACCAGTAAAATATGTTTTGATTTGAGCAGGCCTGAGGACAGGACCTTTTACTCCAGACCAGTAAAATATGTTTTGATTTGAGCAGCTCTGAGGACAGGACCTTTTACTCCAGACCAGTAAAATATGTTTTGATTTGAGCAGGCCTGAGGACAGGACCTTTTACTCCAGACCAGTGGTGGAAAAAGTCCCCAATTTAGTCATAAAGTAAAAGTAAAGATACCTTAATAGAAAATGACTTGAGTAAAAGTGAGTCACCGAATAAAATACTACTTCAGTAAAAGTCTAAAAGTATTTGGTTTTAAATATACTTAAGTATCAAAAGTAAATGTCATTGATAAAATATATTTAAGTATCAAAGTAAAAGTATAAATCATTTCTTAATATTAAGCAAACCAGATGGCATCATTTATGTCAAAAAATATATATATATTTAAGGAGAGCCAGGGGCACGCTCCAACACTCAGATATCCTTTACAAATGAAGGGTGTGTTTAGTGAGTCCACCAGATAAGAGGCTGTAGGGATCACCAGGGATGTTCACCAGGGATGTTCACCAGGGATGTTCACCAGGGATGTTCACCAGGGATGTTCACCAGGGATGTTCACCAGGGATGTTCACCAGGGATGTTCACCAGGAATGTTTGTGAATTAGACTATTTGTATTGTCCTGCTAAGCATTCAAAATGTAATGAGTACTTTTGGGTCTCAGGGAAATGTTTGGAGTAAAAAGTACATCATTTTCTTTGTAGAGAAGAGTGTTGAGAAGTAAAAGTTGCCAAAAAAATAAATAGTAAAGTAAAGTACAGATACCCCAAAAACGACTTAAGTAGTACTTTCAAGTATTTTTACTTAAGTACTTTACACCACTGCATCATTATTCTTCCTCTGTCAACCATGGTTACCTGCAAGGAAACACGTGCCATCATCATTGCTTTGCACAAAAAGGGATTCACAGGCAAGGATATTGCTGCCAGTAAGATTGCACCTAAATCAACCATTTATCAGATCTATAAGAACTTCAAGAAGAGCGGTTCAATTGTTGTGAAGAAGGCTTCATGGCACCCAAGAAAGTCCAGCAAGCACCAGGACCATCTCCTAAAGTTGATTCAGCTGCAGGATCGGGGCACCACCAGTACAGAGCATGCTCAGGAATGGCAGCAGGCAGGTGTGAGTGCATCTGCACACACAGTAAGGTAAAGACTTTTGGAGGATGGCCTGGTGCCAAGAAGGGCAGCAAAGAAGCCACTTGTTTCCAGGAAAAAAATCAGGGACAGACTGATATTCTGCAAAAGGTACAGGGATTGGACTGCTGAGGACTGGGGTAAAGTCATTTTCTCGGATGAATCCCCTTTCCGAATTGTTTTGGGCATCCGGATAAAAGCTTGTCCGGAGAAGACAAGGTGAGCGCTACCATCAGTCCTTTGTCATGCCAACAGTAAAGAAACCCGAGACCATTCATGTGTGGGGTTGCTTCTCAGCCAAGGGAGTTGGCTCACTGACAATGTTGCCTAAGAACACAGCCACGAATAAAGAATGGTACCAACACATCCTCCGAGAGCAACTTCTCCCAACTATCCAGAACAATGCCTTTTCCAGCATGATGGAGCACCTTGCCATAAGGCAAAAGTGATAACTAAGTTGCTCGGGTAACAACATTTCGATATTTTGGGTCCATGGCCAGGAAACTCCGCAGACCTTAATCCCATTGTGAACTTGTGGTCAAACCTCAAGAGGCGGGTGTGTAAACAAAACCCCACAAATTCTGATAAACTCCAAGCATTGATTATGCAAGAATGGGCTGCCATCAGTCAGGATGTGGCCCAGAAGTTAATTGACAGCATGCCAGGGCGATTTGCAGAGGTCTTGAAAAATAAGGGTCAACTCTGCAAATATTGACTCTTTGCATCAACTTCATGTAATTGTCAATACAAGCCTTTGACACTTATGAAATGCTTGTAATTATACTTCAGTATTCCATAGTAACATCTGACAAAAATATCTAAAGACACTGAAGCAGCAAACTTTGTGGAAATTAATATTTGTGTCATTCTCAAAACTTTTGGCCACGACTGTATATATAAACTCTATGTAATTTATTAGGTAAATCACCAACATTTCGGTATAACTGTGCCTTCTTCAGGGCCTGGATGGTGACACACTTCTGCTTCAAGCTGCCTGCCTGAATACGGAGACCTTCAGTGGTACCTTCCCTTCGATTACAGCAAGAGTCTCATTATCTCTGTCTCGTAACCATTTAACATGTACTGTATGTAACCACTCAGATTCATACAAACTGCTGCAAACACAACAACCGACTCGTATTCACTTGTCCCTGGCTGCGTTTAGACAGGCAGCCCAATTCTGATATTTTTTTTCCACTAATTGGTATTTTTTCAGATCAGATCAGAGCCTATGTTTGAAAGCAGTGCACTATACAGGCAATAGGAGCCATTTGGGACACAGCCCCAGAGAGACAGCAGCTCCCATTAAAGCTGAGGATGAAGCTCTTGTTGTAACTCCGGACCCAAATACACTGCAGCCTTGGTGTATTTTAGACATTTTCACTCGGACACTATAGTCTTTGACATTAGGTTTGTGCTTTGTCATAATAGACTTCCAGTCATGGTGCCATCGCTAGTTAGCATTAGCTTGAGAAACTACTTCTAACTTCTAACTTCCTTTGTGCCATCGCTAGTTGGCATTGGTTTGCGAAACTACCTCTAACTTATTTTATTCTGGATGCAGAGGCATAAAAATGGTATACATGTATTCATCCAAAATCCCAGTATACCTGAAGTTCCCCCCTTTCTGTCTTCTGAATTCCCATGATGCCTCAGATTTCCTATCTATTTTTTTGGTGCTATGAAGGCTGAGTTCCAACACCCTGTTGCAACCTCTGTCTGCCTCAGGCTGCTACAGTAGCCTGTCCAAAAGACTGCAAATCTTAACTCCCAAAATGATTAGACAAATCCTGTGAAACCCTCTCAAAAAGTGAATGAGTTGGAGGACGTAGAGTAAGTTTTGAATTGGAACTAGACCCAGCACTCACTGTTGACGTGGACTAGTTGGTAATCACAAGTTGGACTTGGAGTGCACTGAGTCTGTGTTTTCTACAGAGAGGAAATCTCCCTCTGACCATCTCCGTCTTACACCGTCTGCCCACATGTCACAGACACAAACGTCTCTCACAGAGTTCAGACTGTAAAAAAAAATTCCGGCCTGAGATCACAGCATTGCGATCTTTTTCAGCTCCCGAGTGGCACAGTGGTCTAAGGCACTGCATCCCAGTGCAAGAGGCATCACTACAGTCCCTGGTTTGAATCCAGGCTGTATCACATCCGGCTGTGATCGGGAGTCCCATAGGACAGCGCACTACTGGCCCAGCGTTGTCCGGGTTTGGCCATCAAATAAGAACTTGTTCTTAACTGACTTGCCTAGTTAAATAAATAAAAATATCAATGGATTTCAAGTCACTAAGCAGGGGCACAGCCATGGGGGGGGGGGGGGGGGGTATAGGCTTGTGGGTGGGTTCTTAACTGACCTGTCTAGTTAAATTTACATTTTAAAACATTTTTTAGGTCACATCTATATTGTAAATGTAAGGTTAGGGTTAGGAAGTAGGGTTAGCAGAGTGGTTAGGGTTAGGAAGTAGGGTTAGCAGAGTGGTTAAGGTTAGGGTTAGGAAGTAGGGTTAGCAGAGTGGTTAGGGTTATGAAGTAGGGTTAGCAGAGTGGTTAGGGTTATGAAGTAGGGTTAGCAGAGTGGTTAGGGTTAGGAAGTAGGGTTAGCAGAGTGGTTAGGGTTAGGAAGTAGGGTTAGCAGAGTGGTTAAGGTTAGGGTTAGGAAGTAGGGTTAGCAGAGTGGTTAGGGTTATGAAGTAGGGTTAGCAGAGTGGTTAGGGTTAGGAAGTAGGGTTAGCAGAGTGGTTAAGGTTAGGGTTAGGAAGTAGGGTTAGCAGAGTGGTTAGGGTTATGAAGTAGGGTTAGCAGAGTGGTTAGGGTTATGAAGTAGGGTTAGCAGAGTGGTTAGGGTTAGGAAGTAGGGTTAGCAGAGTGGTTAAGGTTAGGAAGTAGGGTTAGCAGAGTGGTTAGGGTTATGAAGTAGGGTTAGCAGAGTGGTTAGGGTTATGAAGTAGGGTTAGCAGAGTGGTTAGGGTTAGGAAGTAGGGTTAGCAGAGTGGTTAAGGTTAGGAAGTAGGGTTAGCAGAGTGGTTAGGGTTAGGAAGTAGGGTTAGCAGAGTGGTTAGGGTTATGAAGTAGGGTTAGCAGAGTGGTTAGGGTTAGGAAGTAGGGTTAGCAGAGTGGTTAGGGTTAGGAAGTAGGGTTAGCAGAGTGGTTAGGGTTATGAAGTAGGGTTAGCAGAGTGGTTAGGGTTAGGAAGTAGGGTTAGCAGAGTGGTTAGGGTTATGAAGTAGGGTTAGCAGAGTGGTTAGGGTTATGAAGTAGGGTTAGCAGAGTGGTTAGGGTTAGGAAGTAGGGTTAGCAGAGTGGTTAAGGTTAGGAAGTAGGGTTAGCAGAGTGGTTAGGGTTAGGAAGTAGGGTTAGCAGAGTGGTTAGGGTTATGAAGTAGGGTTAGCAGAGTGGTTAGGGTTAGGAAGTAGGGTTAGCAGAGTGGTTAGGGTTAGGAAGTAGGGTTAGCAGAGTGGTTAGGGTTATGAAGTAGGGTTAGCAGAGTGGTTAGGGTTAGGAAGTAGGGTTAGCAGAGTGGTTAGGGTTAGGAAGTAGGGTTAGCAGAGTGGTTAGGGTTAGGAAGTAGGGTTAGCAGAGTGGTTAAGGTTAGGGTTAGGTTAGGTTTAAAATCAGATTGTATGACTTTGTGGCTGTGTCAGCTAGTGACCACTCTGTAGAGCTGCCTCCAATACATTACTCATCTCAATAAATGCCGACCAGCCCTAGAGTCACCTGCACGTCAGCTGGTCAGAGACTGACAACCCTCCTGGCCTGTTTGGATCCCTGCCATGCCAAGGCCTAAGGTGTAACATGTTACTCATTGAAAAACCATTGTACTCTCCCAAAGGGTTGTTGGTGCGGAAAACCAGTCAGTCGCAATACAGTTTGTCCACACAGAGAGGGCCCAGTGTCCCTCAACTGGTCAGTCACTAAAGATCCCAACCCAGGCCTTTTTTAAATTCACTCCGTGGCTCTATCCCAATTCATCCTTTCTCGATTCCCGGTGTCCTTTCTCCTCAAAACACATTAGAGGATTAGGTCAGAAGAGATGGACCTTGGATCTTTTCCTCCAACGCTGTTTCAGAAGGAAGAGGACGCGAGGAATCGTGGAAAGACTAATCGAGGAGGACATTTGAGTGCATGCATGAGAGGTACTCAGCATTATATAGCCACAGACCACAGCCAATGGGAGACATGCCATCATCATATAGCCACAGACCTCAGCCAATGGGAGACATGCCATCCTCATATAGCTACCGACCACAGCCAATAGGAGACATGCCATCATCATGTAGCCACAGACCACAACCAATGGGAGACATGCCATCATCATATAGCCACAGACCACAGCCAATGGGAGACATGCCATCATCATATAGCCACAGACCACAGCCAATGGGAGACATGCCATCATCATATAGCCACAGACCTCAGCCAATGGGAGACATGCCATCATCATATAGCCACAGACCTCAGCCAATGGGAGACATGCCATCATCATATAGCCACAGACCTCAGCCAATGGGAGACATGCCATCATCATATAGCCACAGACCACAACCAATGGGGGACATGCCATCATCATATAGCCACAGACCACAGCCAATGGGAAACATGCTATCATCATATAGCCACAGACCACAGCCAATGGGAGACATGCCATCATCATATAGCCACAGACCTCAGCCAATGGGAGACATGCCATCATCATATAGCCACAGACCTCAGCCAATGGGAGACATGCCATCATCATATAGCCACAGACCTCAGCCAATGGGAGACATGCTATCATCATATAGCCACAGACCACAGCCAATGGGAGACATGCCATCATCATATAGCCACAGACCTCAGCCAATGGGAGACATGCCATCATCATATAGCCACAGACCTCAGCCAATGGGAGACATGCCATCATCATATAGCCACAGACCTCAGCCAATGGGAGACATGCCATCATCATATAGCCACAGACCTCAGCCAATGGGAGACATGCCATCATCATATAGCCACAGACCTCAGCCAATGGGAGACATGCCATCATCATATAGCCACAGACCTCAGCCAATGGGAGACATGCCATCATCATATAGCCACAGACCTCAGCCAATGGGAGACATGCCATCATCATATAGCCACAGACCTCAGCCAATGGGAGACATGCCATCATCATATAGCCACAGACCTCAGCCAATGGGAGACATGCCATCATCATATAGCCACAGACCTCAGCCAATGGGAGACATGCCATCATCATATAGCCACAGACCTCAGCCAATGGGAGACATGCCATCATCATATAGCCACAGACCTCAGCCAATGGGAGACATGCCATCATCATATAGCCACAGACCTCAGCCAATGGGAGACATGCCATCATCATATAGCCACAGACCTCAGCCAATGGGAGACATGCCATCATCATATATCCACAGACCTCAGCCAATGGGAGACATGCCATCATCATATAGCCACAGACCTCAGCCAATGGGAGACATGCCATCATCATATATCCACAGACCTCAGCCAATGGGAGACATGCCAGGGGAAATGAGAAGGGAAATGCATTGAGAGCTTCCTGATGATTGCTTAACAATTGCCCATAACTGGACGAAGATTGCTTCATTTGTTATTTGTCATACGGGTGGTTTTTGGCATAGTTTAATAACACCACGTGACTGTGTTGGGTCCAACGGTTGTTCTCTAACATGGTGTATTTGTATATTCAGTAAAAACTCTACTCTAAGTCCCATAGCATGAGCTATAGAATGGAATAGCGTAGCCTAGTGGTTAGAGTGTTGGACTAGTAACCGGAAGGTTGCGAGTTCAAACCCCCGAGCTGACAAGGTACAAATCTGTCGTTCTGCCCCAGGCAGTTAACCCATTGTTCCCATTGTTCCCAGAATATGTTCTTAACTGACTTGCCTGGTTAAATAAAGGTAAAATAAATAATAAAAACCTTTATATAACTTGGCAAGTCAGTTAAAAACAAGTTCTTATTTTCAATGACAGCCTACTCCTGGACAAACCCGGAACAATTGTGAGCCGCCCTATGGGACTCCCAATCCTAGCGGGATGTGATACAGCCTGGATTTGAACCAGGGACTGTAGTGACACCTCTTGCACTGAGATGCAGTGCCTTAGACCGCTTGCGCCACTAGGGATCATAGATTACTGTGAAAACCATCAAAAGAACATCTACAAAATAGTATTTTCTTTCAAATGGTTTCATGATTTATAATGTAAGCCAGTACACACCAATTATCTGAGCTTATTATCCCGTAGAAGCGTGGTGTCAGAAAGAACTCATCTTTATAGAGCTGCCATCGAAACATTCACAACCCACCGAGGCGTATGACACATTTGATGATCAGCTCATGAAGGAACCACCATCTCCCCATTTATCAGCATGTTACAAATGCTTTTAATGGATGCCTCCTTCTTAAGGCTCAAATAGGATTTATTTATTTATTTTTTAAATGAAAGGGGACTGAAGATAGAAGAGCCAGCATGACAATCACATTTGTAACCGTTTCTCTGTGTGAAATTTCAATTAATGCAGTCAGCGAAGCTTGGAGAGCATATGGTTTAATTGGCACCTGTTCTGGCGGTGCAAAGCAGTGTATCAAGTGAAATCTTGAATCATTTCAGAATAGAAACTATCAGCTGTTTTATTTTTTTACCCTACCTTGACAAAGTAATTAACAGTTTACCATTGCAGGTACATTAGGCGACCATAGGCACCACAGACATATAGCAACATGACTTCACTTCGGGTGATTTTGCCTTACTCCTATCAACAGACGTTTAGCTTAACATACTGTAATACTGTAATTACACAGGGCTATTTAAAGCATGATAAAGGAACGGTTGTGCCCCGTGCCCCTATGGCAGGTAGCCTCATATTTACAGAGAGCAGTTCAGTGGTACTCTGTAATGGATCTAGCCTGGACTCAGATATGTTTGTGCTGTCTTACCAAACCCTATGGCCAAGAAAGTACAAACAGATCTGGGACCAGGCTAAGATTAAGATCAAGATGACTTTATTGGTCAATTGCACACAAGGTCCAACCGACATGTCACTTCTGCCTTTAACCAACCCCTCCGAAGGAAACACATACATGTACAGGTTTAGGAGCAGAGCTGTCACACTGGGTGTCCGGGGAGCTGTTGTTGAGAGGGGTTAAGTGCCTTGGTCAAGAGCACAACGGCAGGTAATGCCTCTAGGACTTGACACCAGCAACCTTCCAGGCTGCCAGCTCACTTCCAGAAAGATTTGTCCTATCAGACCCGGGATTCAAACCAGCAACCTTGCGGCCACTGGCCCGCCTCTAACCACTCTAGGCTACCTGCCGCACCAGGCTGTATTGGATCTTGACAGGCTGGCACATTGACAGAGGGCAGCGCTGGTATCATATCACTGTGGGTTGTTTGATACCCTAGAAGTCCTCATCCATTGGTGGTGCTTCCAGCTCATGCAGGTATACCCAGACAGATAGTGTTTGGTCTTTAGAAATCAAGCCAAGGGCTATCAGGTAAGATACAACACAAATCCTGTGTAGTCATCCACACTGGATACAGTACATCGTTTATACAGCAGGAAGTCCTTACACGGTAATTAGTTAATAGGCTAGTGATAAAGTAGGAAAACGTCATCAATAAATCATCAATAGACCATGCCATGTTATTTGTTCTCAAATAATAAAAAGTAGCAAACACTTTTTAAAAATAATGAAAACACTAAAGCAACAACTTTTAAAAAATGAAAACATTTATAAAAAGAAATTGGTTTAAAACGGATCATTCCTTACCATTTTAGTTTGACGCTCTCAAGCAACCAGTCGCCTAATCGACAGTTGTGCGCTCGATGGGTTCCCTCATGGTCTAGTCTTCCAAAAGCACGCTGCCTTATTCACGAACAAAAGGCACCTTGTGTGGGAAAAGTTGATAAACTCCTCCATGTCCGTTAGGCTATTTCTAATATCCCCAAGATGATTCCATAGACGAAGGTGGACTACAAAAATACGCGAGCAAACTTTGACATTTTAGAAAGAAAAGTTTAGAAATACAAAAAAAGTATTTTTCTCAAAATGTCCACACGAAAAATAAAGGGGGGAAAATCCGATCAATAATGAGATGAAATAAACTTATGAAGATATATGTAACAAACAAACAAAAACACGCATTAACGGTTGAATTATTATTATTTTACATCTCTAATCCCAACGAAAGGGCAAGAACACACCGTGACCGAGTGTGCCACTCTTCCTCTAGAAATGGACACTGTAGTCACATGTGGAGAGGTTGGCCCCTCACCCATCGCTGTTCTTACATAGCCGAATATAGAGGGCCACTCTTTCTCTGTCTCGCTCGCTTTCTCCTCCCTCCTCTCCATCTTTCCCTCTCTCAATTCAATTAAATTCAGAGGGCTTTATTGGCATGATAAACATATGTTTACATTGCCAAAGCAAGTGAAATAGATCAAAGTTAAATAAACAATCAGAAATGACAGTAAACATTACACTCATAGTAAACATACGTATTTCTTTATCAACGTAAATGTGCAAAGGCCCGTTAAAAAATAAAAAATAAAGATTTCCAAAGAGTCATAAGCAAGATGAAACTGACAGATATGCTATCCTAAAAAGTTGACTTGCAAAGGTTGCAGCACTTTTTGGTGGATGAAGATGTGCCGCCACCTGTTGGAATTCATTTTACACGTCTTTAGAATCTCTAGAAAAAAAAATCGACCTAAGGAACTACAAGTCACATAATTTCGATGAAATTCGTCCCTTGATTATGACGACATCTGTCAGAACGTTCAAGAAATTGCGTCATATTACGTCGGTGAAGTGCGCACTTATCTCAAGGAAGGTGAACAGAAATCTAGCTACACGCTTGGTATGTAATATATAGAGATTTGACTTGTCTTTTAAACATTGTAAGTAGGATTACTGTGTTTTATTGTTGACACGCTCTATCAATGTATATATTTGTTTTCTCGTTTCCTCCTTGAATGCGTTGCTAACTTGTCAATTCGATATGATTCACAACAGCGACTAGCTACTATAGCGAGCAAGCTGCTAAGTTAAATGACTTACGCAATGGTTACAAAGCAAGGAACATTCTCTGCCAAATTCAATTAAATATATATTTTTTATGACTGAAAGATAGTTATGGTACTTTTGTGTTCATGATCCTCGTTATTTAATTTAACTTTTCCAAGCTTTGGGATTCTGTAGTTAGCTAATGTTAGCGAACATACTGTGTTATGAAAACCAGAATGATCAGCTTGTAAGCTAGCTATGTTTATCACTAGCCTTTGTATACTGAACAAAAATATAAAAGCAACAATTAAAATATTTTCCTGAGTTACAGTTCTTATAAGGAAATCAGTCAATTGAAATAAATTCATTATGCCCTAATCTAATGAGTTCAAGTTTCTGGGCAGGGGCACAGCCATTGGTGGGCATGGCAGGCCCAACCAATCAGAACGAGTTTTTCCACAAAAAAGGGCATTATTACAGACAGATACTCCTCAGTTTCTTCAGCTGTTTGGGTGGCTGGTCTCAGATGATCATGCAGGTGAAGAAGCCGGATATGGAGGTCCTGGGCTGGCGTGGTTACATGTAGTCATATTGAGGCCGGTTGGACTACTGCCAAATTCTGTAAAACGATTTTGGATGCGGCTTATGGTAGAGAAATGAACATTACATTCTCTGGCAACAGATCTTGTGGACATTCCTGCAGTCAGCATGCCAATTGCGTGCTCCCTCAACTTCAGACATCTGTGGCATTGTGTTTTGTGACAAAACTGCACATTTTAGAGAGGCCATTTGTCCCCAGCACAAGATATGCCTGTAATGCTGTTTGGTCATCTTCTTGATATGCCAAACATGGAGAACTGCTCACTAACAGGGATGTAAACAAATTTGAGCGAAGTAAGCATATTTGTGCATATGGAACATTTCTGGGATCTTTTTTTTTCTGCTCATTAAACATGGAAGCAACACTTTACATGTTTATATTTTGTTCACTATAGAAAATGAGCTAGTTGCCTGACAATGACTGTGTTAGCAAAGATTTGTTTAACTAACCCAAGATAGTTTCTGGTCTGTTGTTTCCAATTGGAGCAAATGGATCAGTTTTGGAAATGAACTGTATGGAGTTCCGGCCACTGGCCATCCTCTCATCACCATATTTGGTAGTGAGTGGAAACGCCAACTGGATGCTTCATATTTATGCATCCTTTAGAATATCTGGCTCATTGTTCTATCTGTGGTGATACCTCTGGTTCACAGTCTGAGATGATTGGCATATATTTGTCAGGAAAATGTCTTCTCACAAGCTCTACACCAGAATGTTGAATACAATTATATTTTAACTTACTTTACCAGTTGTCTGTTCGGTTTCTCCTTTTGCAGGTTGGGATGTGAGACAATATATTTAATTACAAACTTTTCAGAGCGCTGGTATGGAGTTAATATTTCTATCACCTGAAGTATGGGCCGAAACATGTATTCACATGGATGAACTCTGCAAGCAAAGACCTACAGTATAGAGACAGGCAGAGACTGCTTCTCCAATAGAAATCCCAGATCGTGGCGACGTTGATTAGCTCATACACAGAAACGTCATCGGCTCGCGGCAAAACCGCAGATGTGTAGGCCGTCAAATCAAAAGCACTCCTTCGATTTAAAGTTGATTTAGAAGAAAATGAAAACGTGCCAGTTTGTCACTTTCACGAGGTTGAAGTAATGACGTGTTCAACTACTGAAGACATTGTGCCTTTTTTAGATTGAGAAAGTTAACAACTAAGGAAGAATTGTTCACTTCTCTCGTTGACTTCTCCAACCCCAACCTGGTCCGCTTGGTCTGTTTCGCAAGTGTTCCCGGAAGTCTTGTGACGATGCTACAAGTATCCATGCTTCTCCTGCCTCTATTTACAAGTATCCGTGCTTCTCCTGCCCCTATTTTCAAGTATCCGTGCTTCTCCTGCCCCTATTTACAAGTATCCATGCTTCTCCTGCCCCTATTTACAAGTATCCATGCTTCTCCTGCCCCTATTTACAAGTATCCATGCTTCTCCTGCCCCTATTTACAAGTATCCATGCTTCTTCTGCCCCTATTTACAAGTATCCATGCTTCTCCTGCCCCTATTTACAAGTATCCGTGCTTCTCCTGCCCCTATTTACAAGTATCCGTGCTTCTCCTGCCCCTATTTACAAGTATCCGTGCTTCTCCTGCCCCTATGTTCAAGTATCCGTGCTTCTCCTGCCCCTATGTTCAAGTATCCGTGCTTCTCCTGCCCCTATGTTCAAGTATCCGTGCTTCTCCTGCCCCTATGTTCAAGTATCCGTGCTTCTCCTGCCCCTATGTTCAAGTATCCGTGCTTCTCCTGCCCCTATGTTCAAGTATCCGTGCTTCTCCTGCCCCTATGTTCAAGTATCCGTGCTTCTCCTGCCCCTATGTTCAAGTATCCGTGCTTCTCCTGCCCCTATGTTCAAGTATCCGTGCTTCTCCTGCCCCTATGTTCAAGTATCCGTGCTTCTCCTGCCCCTATGTTCAAGTATCCGTGCTTCTCCTGCCCCTATGTTCAAGTAGCCATGCTTCTCCTGCCCCTATTTTCAAGTAGCCATGCTTCTCCTGCCCCTATTTTCAAGTAGCCATGCTTCTCCTGCCTGTATTTCCATCTTGCGCTCATGCTTCAGATGATAGAAATGTTAACTCACTACCAGCACTTTGAAAAGTTGACTTTAATTATACTTTCCTGTAGACATATTGTATCACATTCCTAAAAATGAAAGTAAGTTAAAATATATGATGTATTTGACAATGTATTTGGCTTGCTGAGGTCATGAGAAGAAACTTTACTGATCCAAACGCTCATTAATGCCTGACATAGAAATCAATGCAATTCAACATTTGGTTTTCAGGCTCGTGTGCTAAAGTTAGCTGATTTTAGCCACACGGTTGTATTTACATAGACAAGTGTTGCTCCCTATTGGGTTGCATGAAAACAGTCAGCGGGAAGCCAGAATCTTAAATACAATTCAATCAACTTACTGTGCCGATGGACAGGACAGTTGGTCATTATGACGGGGAATTTGAGACGACATATCTAAAGGGATGTTTTAAAACCCGTATCTGTTGTAGACCCATTTCCTCTCTGCTTACCTCATGCTTCAGTTGATAGAAATCGGGACTGTTTTCAGATTTGTAATTCCAGAGCTTCATCATGACCATGTTGGTGAGGCTAGCATGCCTGCGCAGTCTCCCTGTGTCCGGGCTGCGTCCTGTGTTGACCCAGGGCTCTCCAGCCCTGAGGAGCTCCACCCTGAAGAGCTGCCCGCCCCTCAAGGTCCACCAGGTAACACATCAGGGATGGGCTTTTGACATTGTTGGACTGTTCCAACACTCACATTTTTACTAAAATGAAGTAAGACATTTATAGAACACAATGCCTGCACTGGGGGAAAAAATATGTGCACATTTATCTATATGCCAACAGTTTGTAAAAATGCCTTTAATGATCATAACCAGTACAGATAACATCCTAATTGTTAAATAGCCTCATACTTAATCAATAAAAGACAAGTACCTTCTGTTTAATTTATTGAAACCGTAATATCAACTAGTTGACATTCAGGTGCATCAAAGCAGGGGCCGAGAGACTGAAAAACAGCTTCTATCTCAAGGCCATCAGACTGTTAAACAGCCACCACTAACATTGAGTGGCTGCTGCCAACACACTCAACTCCAGCCACTTTAATAATGGGAATTTATGTAAAATATCACTAGTCACTTTAAACAATGCTACTTAATATTACAATGCTACATTGTAATATTACAGAATAAAATAGAAGAGAATTTGAAACGGGGCTCAATTTGGTAAGTAGATAAAAAATCAGGGTTACAAAACACAATGTATTCTTTTCAATATACAGCAGTTCAATGTAGTTTATTCTGCCTGCTCTTTGGAATTTTCTAAGTGGATTAGCAATTCCACATTGAGCGCTGCATGGGGATGAATTATGGCTACGACATCTGTTTGGTGAGTAGGCCTAGGCTTAATGATTCTGATTTAAAATACGCTTTTTATGAATGTAATGTTTTAGCTTATTTTCAGTGTGAAACCTGCCTATGTTTACCACTGGCCTAGGCTATAAGCCTGCCAATCAATCCTGTTAATCCTGTTACCTACGCACTGTGGGATTGTGTTCCAACTAGGCACCACACCTTTTATTTTATTTAATCTTTATTTAACTAGGAAAGTCAGCTAAGAACAGATTCTTATTTACAATGACGGCCAAACCCGGACAACGCTGGGCCGATTGTGTGCCGCCCTATTGGACTCCCAATCAATTGTTCTGTTCAGTTATTCCCTAAATGAAACACACAAGGTCTTCCAGGTCAGTTAAATCCAAAACGTAAAGCCAAAGAGGGACTAGCAGTTCACAAAGTAGGGTCATCACTAGTTACCACAGCCACAAAGCCATAAACCCCGCCTATTTCTACAATTTGATCTGATTAAAATCGGATTTTAAACCTAACCCTAGACCATAAGCTTAACCGCACTGCTAACCTTATGTCTAACCCTAACGAAGACCAAAAGCACTTTTAAAAAAAATATGAATTTTTACTATATAGCCAATTTTGACTTTGTGGCTGTGGTAACTAGTGACAATCGCAACGTAGCCTAAGAGGAAAATAGACTGGACGCAGTTATTACCAACCTGCAGGTCGTTGTTGGAACACACATTCCCCAACTTCAGTCAACAAGTCCAGTTTGAGTTTGTGAATATGATGTCGGCATTTGGCAAGGTATTTAGCTTGTGTATCGATCAAATGTATTTGAAATCTAAATAAACTGTATTAACATATCAACAAACAAAAGAGGAATAGTCACATGCAAACAAGCATACATACAAACTCTTTACTTTGCCAGGAATCGTAAACAAACAAATCATATTCATTAATAGATGCTGAATTGAGCTGCGTGATTGTAGTACCCCCATCTAGCCAAATATTATTCGTGATTGTAGTGTAAAAAGCATTAAACTGTAATCTTATACTTATTAATATTATATATATTATTAATATATTCATTATTAATACAAAGAGTTTGAATGGCCTTTTTGTTTTTCATTTTAGTTAAAGTAGTTCCATATTGTTTAAATTCATTTATAAAGTTTAGGTTTTGAATTAGACCATTTGCATTTGTGAATATGAAATTTACCTAGAATTATTAGCAGTTGAATTAAATATACTACATCTTTATCTATATCAGAATTTCTGAAATTAATCATTATATCAAAACCATTATATAGTAAAAAATAAATTGTGACAAAATGCAGTATGTCAATCCAAAACATTCTACTATAAATACAGGCAACAAAATACAAATGCAAAATGGTCTCCTTCTCCATTCCACAGAAATCACATTAATAGTCAACTTGAATCTTTCCAGAACATGTTTCACAGGATAAATTCTATGTAACATTTTAAATGAAAAATGTATTTATTTAAAAATGTTTTACATCAGCAGATGTCTCAAAGTGCTGTACAGAAACCCAGCCTAAAACCCCAAACAGCAAGCAACGCAGATGTAGAATCAGTTAGACTAGTTTTATAGGCGTTTATTTCTGTAGGTCTAATGGGAACTTGTGTATGCACGCGTGTTTACAGGGAGTGGTTGGAAACACAGTTGAGTGAGTGAGACACCGAGGGGAAAGGGAATTTAGAGAGAAGAACTGTGGGATGCTTGGCTTGGTTTTCTTTTTTGTTTTGTCCTTACCAGTAATACAGATAGACATAAAATAGAGAAATAAGTCATAAGATAACAAAGTTAATAAACACTAGATTAATTAATTACACTACATGAAGACACATGGATGGAATTGATTGAGCCATACAGAACAACTCCTGTCTTTATGTAGTTGCTATATATCTGTTGAGTTTTCTCTGAGAGGGGGAGATGAAGAGAGACCAGTCTCTCTGTAGCTGGTGGCTCCCTGCCCTGGTTTGTTATGCTGCTGATTTACTCCTTGGTTACTGACTTCTTCAAGTCCAAATGTTTTGGCCCCAAAGCGTGACGGTTTCTATAGCTACTACACATACATTGCCATGCAGTCACATTGCTGGCACAGGCTCAATGAGAGCTTGAATCTCTCCTAAGACTGCAAATATTTGCATATGTAAGTCCCCTAAGGCGGCAAATATTTGGGTATGTGTAGCTTGTTTTGGAGGTGTGTCATATTTTCTCTGGTATTGTCCCTGTCACGTGTTGGCACCCTCCAATGCCCCCTTCTTTGTCTCAGGGTCTTTAGCATGTCATGTTTTCAGCTGGCATGTCTCAGGGTCTTTAGTATATCATGTCTCAGGGTCTTTAGTATGTCATGTTTCAGCTGGCATGTCTCGGTCTTTAGTATATCATGTTTCAGCTGGCATGTCTCAGGGTCTTTAGTATATCATGTTTTCAGCTGGCATGTCTCAGGGTCTTTAGTATATCATGTTTTCAGCTGGCATGTCTCAGGGTCTTTGTCATGTTTCAGCTGACATGTCTCAGGGTCTTTAGTATGTCATGTTTTCAGCTGGCATGTCTCAGGGTCTTTAGTATGTCATGTTTTCAGCTGGCATGTCTCAGGGTCTTTAATATGTCATGTTTCAACTGGCATGTCTCAGGGTCTTTAGTATGTCATGTTTCAGCTGGCATGTCTCAGGGTCTTTAATATGTCATGTTTCAGCTGGCATGTCTCAGGGTCTTTAGTATGTCATGTTTTCAGCTGACATGTCTCAGGGTCTTTAGCATGTCATGTTTTCAGCTGGCATGTCTCAGGGTCTTTAGCATGTCATGTTTCAGCTGGCATGTCTCAGGGTCTTTAGTATGTCATGTTTCAGCTGGCATGTCTCAGGGTCTTTAGTATGTCATGTTTCAGCTGGCATGTCTCAGGGTCTTTAGCATGGCATGTTTTCAGCTGGCATGTCTCAGGGTCTTTAGTATGTCATGTTTCAGCTGGCATGTCTCAGGGTCTTTAGTATATCATGTTTTCAGCTGGCATGTCTCAGGGTCTTTAGTATATCATGTTTTCAGCTGGCATGTCTCAGGGTCTTTGTCATGTTTCAGCTGACATGTCTCAGGGTCTTTAGTATGTCATGTTTTCAGCTGGCATGTCTCAGGGTCTTTAGTATGTCATGTTTTCAGCTGGCATGTCTCAGGGTCTTTAATATGTCATGTTTCAACTGGCATGTCTCAGGGTCTTTAGTATGTCATGTTTCAGCTGGCATGTCTCAGGGTCTTTAATATGTCATGTTTCAGCTGGCATGTCTCAGGGTCTTTAGTATGTCATGTTTTCAGCTGACATGTCTCAGGGTCTTTAGCATGTCATGTTTTCAGCTGGCATGTCTCAGGGTCTTTAGCATGTCATGTTTCAGCTGGCATGTCTCAGGGTCTTTAGTATGTCATGTTTCAGCTGGCATGTCTCAGGGTCTTTAGTATGTCATGTTTCAGCTGGCATGTCTCAGGGTCTTTAGCATGTCATGTCTCAGGGTCTTTAGCATGGCATGTTTTCAGCTGACATGTCTCAGGGTCTTTAGCATGTCATGTCTCAGGGTCTTTAGCATGGCATGTTTTCAGCTGACATGTCTCAGGGTCTTTAGCATGGCATGTTTTCAGCTGGCATGTCTCAGGGTCTTTAGCATGGCATGTTTTCAGCTGGCATGTCTCAGGGTCTTTAGTATATCATGTTTCAGCTGGCATGTCTCAGGGTCTTTGTCATGTTTCAGCTGACATGTCTCAGGGTCTTTAGTATGTCATGTTTTCAGCTGGCATGTCTCAGGGTCTTTAGTATATCATGTTTCAGCTGGCATGTCTCAGGGTCTTTGTCATGTTTCAGCTGACATGTCTCAGGGTCTTTAGTATGTCATGTTTTCAGCTGGCATGTCTCAGGGTCTTTAGTATGTCATGTTTCAACTGGCATGTCTCAGGGTCTTTAGTATGTCATGTTTCAGCTGGCATGTCTCAGGGTCTTTAGTATGTCATGTTTCAGCTGGCATGTCTCAGGGTCTTTAGTATGTCATGTTTCAGGAGACATGTCTCAGGGTCTTTAGTATGTCATGTTTTCAGCTGACATGTCTCAGCGTCTTTAGTATGTAATGTTTTCAGCTGACATGTGTCAGCGTCTTTAGTATGTCATGTTTTCAGCTGGCATGTCTCAGGGTCTTTAGCATGTCATGTTTTCAGCTGACATGTCTCAGGGTCTTTAGTATGTCATGTTTTCAGCTGGCATGTCTCAGGGTCTTTAGTATGTCATGTTTTCAGCTGACATGTCTCAGGGTCTTTAGTATGTCATGTTTCAGCTGACATGTCTCAGGGTCTTTAGCATGTCATGTTTCAGCTGGCATGTCTCAGGGTCTTTAGCATGTCATGTTTCAGCTGGCATGTCTCAGGGTCTTTAGCATGTCATGTTTCAGCTGGCATGTCTCAGGGTCTTTAGCATGTCATGTTTCAGCTGGCATGTTCAGGGTCTTTAGCATGTCATGTTTCAGCTGGCATGTCTCAGGGTCTTTAGCATGTCATGTTTCAGCTGGCATGTCTCAGGGTCTTTAGCATGTCATGTTTCAGCTGGCATGTCTCAGGGTCTTTAGCATGTCATGTTTCAGCTGGCATGTCTCAGGGTCTTTAGCATGTCATGTTTCAGCTGGCATGTCTCAGGGTCTTTAGCATGTCATGTTTCAGCTGGCATGTCTCAGGGTCTTTAGCATGTCATGTTTCAGCTGGCATGTCTCAGGGTCTTTAGCATGTCATGTTTCAGCTGGCATGTCTCAGGGTCTTTAGCATGTCATGTTTCAGCTGGCATGTCTCAGGGTCTTTAGCATGTCATGTTTTCAGCTGGCATGTCTCGGGGTCTTTAAATCAAAGGTAATTTGTCACATGCTTTGTGTAGACTACCAATTACTTATGGGCCCTTCCCAACAATGCAGAGAGGAAAATAAAAATAGTAATACTAGGATTGATAACTTGTCTTTATACACGTGTTACCAGTACCGAGTACACGTGCAGGGTTACGAGGTAGATATGTACATATAAGTAGGGATAAAGTGACTAGGCAGCAGGATAGATAATAAACAGTAACATCAGCTAATGTGATGAGTCAAAATAGTTTGTGCAAAAAGGGTCAATGCAGGTAGTCCTGGTAGCTATTGGTTAATTATTTACCAGTCTTATGGCTTGGGAGTATAAACTGTTTAGGATCCTATTAGTTACAGACTTCGTACGCTGGTACCGCTTGCCGTGTGGTAGCAGAGAATAGTATGACTTGGGTGGCTGGAGTCTTTGACAATTTTTAGGTCCTTCCTCTGACACCGCCTGGTATAGAGGTCCTGGATGGTATGGATCTCGGCCCCAGTGATGTACTGGGCTGTACGCACTTCCCTCTGTAGAACCTTGCGGTCGGGTGCCAAGCAGTTGCCATACCAAGCGGAGATGCAGCCAGTCAATATGCTCTCAATGGTGCAGCTGTAGAACTTCTTGAGAATCTGAGGGCCCCATGCCAAGTCTTCTCAGCTCCCCCTCGGGATGCTGAACAAACTTAATGATGGTGTTGGAGCTATGCGTAGCCACACAGTCGTGGGTGAACAGGGAGTACAGGAAGGGGACTAAGCACGCAGCCCTGAGTGGCCCCCATCTTGAGTGTCAGTTTGAGGGATGTGTTGTTGCCTACCCTCACCACCTGGGGGTGGCCAGTTATGAAGTCCAGGATCCAGTTGCAGAAAAAGGTGTTCACTCCTAGGGTCCTTCGTTTAGTGATGAGCATGGAGGGTACTATTGTGTTGAAAGCTTGGCTATAGTCAATGAACTGCATTCTCACATAGGTGTTCCTTTTGTCCAGGTGGAAGAGGGCATTGTGAAGTGCAGTAGAGATTGTGTCAGCTGTGGTTTTGTTGGGGTGGTATGCAAATTGAAGTGGGTCCAGGGTGTCTGGAATAATGGTGGTGGTGTGAACCATGACCAACCTTTCAAAGTATTTCATGGCTACAGGATGATAGTCATTTAGACAGGTTACCTTGGCGTTCTTGGGCACAGGGACTTTGGTGGTCTGCTTGAAACATGTTGGTATTACAGACTTGGTCAGGGAGAGGTTGAAAATGTCAGTGAAGACACTTGCCAGCTGGTCAGCGCTAGCTCTGAGTACGAGTCCTAGTAATCTGAATGTTAACCTGTTTAAAGGTCTCACAACAGCTACGTAGAGCATGATCACACAGTCCGAACAGCTTGTACTCTCATGCATGATTCAGTGTTGCTTGCCTCGAAGCAAGCATAAAGGTTTTTAGCTTGTCCGGTAGGCTTGCGTCAATGGGCAGCTCGCCGCTGGGTTTCCTTTTGTAATCTGTGATAGATTGCTAACTCTGCCACATTCGATGAGCATCAGAGCAGGCGTAGTAGGATTCGATCTTAGTCCTGTGTTGAAGCTTTGCCTGTTTGATGGCTCGTCGGAGGTTGTGCTGTAATTTCTTATAAGCATTAGTGTCCCACTCCTAGATTAGTGTCCCACTCCTAGATTAGTGTCCCACTCCTAGATTAGTGTCCCACTCCTCGATTAGTGTCCCACTCCTAGATTAGTGTCCCACTCCTAGATTAGTGTCCCACTCCTAGATGAGTGTCCCACTCCTAGATGAGTGTCCCACTCCTAGATGAGTGTCCCACTCCTAGATAGCAGTAATGGATTACAGCTCTATCAAATAATTGTTCTCCCCACTGTAGGTTGAAGTCATCAAAACAACTCGTTTTTCAACCACTACACAAATTTCTTGTTAACAAACTATAGTTTTAGCAAGTTGGTTAGGACAACTACTTTGTGCATGGCACAAGTCGTTTTTCCAACAATTGTTTACATACAGATTATTTCACTTATAATTCACTGTATCACAATTCCAGTGGGTCAGAAGTTTACATACACTAAGTTGACTGTGCTTTTAAACAGCTTTGAAAATTCCAGATAATGATGTCATGGCTTTAGAAGCTGCTAATTGGCGTCAATTGGAGGTGTACCTGTGGATGTATTTTAAGGCCTGCCTTCAAACTCAGTGCCTCTTTGCTTGACATCATGGAAAAATCTAAAGAAATCAGCCAAGACCTCAGAAAATATTGTGGACCTCCACAAGTCTGGTTCATCCTTGGGAGCAATTTCCAAATGACTGAAGGTATCACATTCATCTGTACAAACAATAGTGTGCAAGTATAAACACCATGGGACCAGGCAGCCGTCATACCGCTCAGGAAGGAGACGCGTTCTGTCTCCTAGAGATGAACCATACTTTGGTGCGAAAAGTGCAAATCAGTCCCAGAACAACAGCAAAGGACCTTGTGAAGATGCTGGAGGAAACAGGTACAAAAGTATCTATATCCACAGTAAAATGAGTCCTATATCGACATAACCTGAAAGGCCGCTCAGTAAGGAAGAAGCCACTGCTCCAAAACTGCCATAAATAAGCCAGACTACGGTTTGCAACTGCACATGGGCACAAAGATCATACTTTTTGGAGAAATGTCCTCTGGTCTGGTGAAACAAAAATAGAACTGTTTGGCAATAATGACCATCGTTATGTTTGGAGGAAAAAGGGGGAGGCCTGCAAGCCGAAGAACACCATCCCAACCGTGAAGCACGGGGGTGGCAGCGTCATGTTGTTGGGGTGCTTTGCTGTAGGAGGGTCTACTTCACAAAATAGATGGCATCTTGAAGGAAAATTGTGGATATATATTGAAGCAACATTTCAAGACATCAGTCAGGAAGTTGAAGCTTGGTCGCAAATGGGTCTTCCAAATGTACAATGACCCCAAGCATACTTCCAAAGTTGTGACAAAATGGCTTAAGGACAACAGTCAAGGTATTGGCGTGGCCATCACAAAGCCCTGACCTCAATCCTATAACTTTGTGGGCAGATCTGAAAAAGTGTGTGTGAGCAAGGAGGCCTACAAACCTGACTCAGTTATACCAGCTCTGTCAGGAGGAATGGGCAAAAACTCACCCAACTTATTGTGGGAAGCTTGTGGAAGGCTCCCCGAAACATTTGACCCAAGTTAAACAATTTTAAAGGCAATGTTTCCAAATACTAATTGAGTGTATGTAAACTTCTGACCCACTGGGAATGTGATGAAAGAAATAAAAGCTGAAATAAATCATTCTCTCTACTATTATTCTGACATTTCACATTCTTATGCGGCAGGGTAGCCTAGTGGTTAGAGCGTTGGACTAGTAACCAAAAGGTTTCATGTTCAAATCCCCAAGGTGACAAGGTACAAATCTGTCGTTCTGCCCCTGAACAGGCAGTTAACCCACTGTTCCCAGGCCGTCATTGAAAATAAGAATTTGTTCTTAACTGACTTGCCTAGTAAAATAAATAAAGGTACAATTAAAAAAATAAAATAAAGTGATGATCCTAACTGACCTAAAACAGGGACTTTTTACTAGGATTAAATGTCAGGAATTGTGATAAACTGAGTTTAAATGTATTTGGCCAAGGTAAGCTTCTGACTTCAACTGTATTAATGAAGCTGGTGACTGATGTGGAAATGTGATGTCCAGAAGCTCTTTTCGGTCACAGGAAACTGTATCAAAGGAAAGTTACAATCAAAGACCACAAAAATACTCCAAATGGAAGAATCGGTCAAGAGCCTGTAAACCAGCATCTATCCATTTCAGTGCCGTTCTCTTGCTAGGCTCACAATTGAATTAAAGGGCCACTACATCTGCCATATATCTATCTATATATATGTGTAATATATATTAGTTCCCAGACCTCCAAAAGTGGTCTCCTGATGTGTTTTAAAGCATTGTTGACTTAGAACATCCATTGTTTTTAGTTTTCTATAAAAAGTGGGATTTGAGAGTGAAAACCCTGGAAAAAAAATAGGAAACCTTTGGAAAAACTAAACTGGGGGAACTGATTTTATAGGGCCCTACATCTGTAGACTGACTGACTTCAAAATGGTTAACAATAAAACCATTTTCGAGATGGTTCTAAACAGTCAATGTAAATATGATATTTCCAAGTTGAAATGCCATTTTGTGTATGGATAGGCTACTTGCTCAGCCTGCAAATTAAAGATTTGCTTTCTGTGCCGGTTTTCTTTTCATTCAGGACAGTAGTTTTCCATTGGTACTGGCGCAGTGTGACACTGGCAAATTTACCTGAATGTCAGGCCCTGCAAGGTCATGCTAATTAAAGTTGGCTAGTCATTATTAGCCTGGTTCTGTATGGAATACAGGCACTTTATGGGACACAGGTAATGACTAGAGCCCTGCCAGTACAGATGATGATGATGATGAATGGATCGGTTTTAGACAATAGTGAATGCATTACGGGGGGGGGGGGGGGGGGGGTCTACTAAGCTAACATATGGAGTTGTTTTAACACGGTTATACCAAGGATCATTTAGCTACTTGAGTTTTAGGACCCTTAAGATATCAACATATTATATATATATATACAATATTAGATGAAACATCGAATCGAGCCTTACTGATATTAACCCATAGAAACGCATTGAATAACAACTTCATACATGGATAAACAGAGAGCCTGTACATCTCCAGCTTAAACTGACACATTTTTATGGCGATTAAAAAATATATATAAATATTTAAACATTTTAAAAATGTATTTATAATGCTAATAAGATTTCTGTGGGGCTACGGACATAGGACTCGTTTTTCTCTGAAAGACCCTACCCGTGGACAAATTATATGTCTTCAATTGTAGGTCAACATGCTGTAATACTAACCTTTCTGTGTAATACTAACCTTTCTGTGTAATACTAACCTTTCTGTGTAATACTAACCTTTCTGTGTAATACTAACCTTTCTGTGTAATACTAACCTTTCTGTGTAATACTAACCTTTCTGTGTAATACTAACCTTTCTGTGTAATACTAACCTTTCTGTGTAATACTAACCTTTCTGTGTAATACTAACCGATTCTGTGTAATACTAACCTTTCTGTGTAATACTAACCTTTCTGTGTAATACTAACCTTTCTGTGTAATACTAACCTTTCTGTGTAATACTAACCTTTCTGTGTAATACTAACCTTTCTGTGTAATACTAACCTTTCTGTGTAATACTAACCTTTCTGTGTAATACTAACCGATTCTGTATAATACTAACCTTTTGCTTTCCTCTTTCATCAGGGCTATTCCACCAAATCCAGATTTGGTTTCCGTCGTGGGAAAACGGCCAAGGACCAGCTCCAACAGGCAGCTTTCGAACCAGCAACTGATACTGCCATCAGAAGTGAATATATTGACTTACTAAACCATTTTAAAACATGTCACCTCGTAACACAAGGGGGGGGCAGGATGGACCTGTCATGTAAACACAGGCCCGTCTCACACCCCTCACAGTTACATCATGAAGTCAGTGCCTTGTGCCGGTCAGCAGCAGGTTTTAACTGGTGTAAATGTGATCTGTATTCCCTTGCAGTGGATAACATGGGCAGGATGTTCCTGGCTGGAGGTGCTGCTGTAGGCCTGGGAGCTCTGTGTTACTACGGACTAGGCATGTCCAATGAGATCGGAGCCATCGAGAGGGCAGTGTAAGTGCTAATGCTTCCATTGGTAGTGTGTGTTGTACTAGTGGTGTCCCATGGTAGTGTGTGTTGTACTAGTAGTGTCCCATGGTAGTGTGTGTGTGTTGTACTAGTAGTGTGTGTGTTGTACTAGTGGTGTCCCATGTTAGTGTGTGTGTGTGTGTGTGTGTGTGTTGTACTGGTGTTATCCCATGGTAGTGTGTGTGTGTGTGTGTGTGTGTGTTGTACTGGTGTTATCCCATGGTAGTGTGTGTGTGTGTGTGTGTGTTGTACTGGTGTTATCCCATTGGTAGTGTGTGTGTTGTACTGGTGTTATCCCATTGGTAGTGTGTGTGTTGTACTGGTGTTATCCCATTGGTAGTGTGTGTGTGTGTTGTACTGGTGTTATCCCATGGTAGTGTGTGTTGTACTAGTAGTGTGTTGTTGTACTGGTGTTATCCCATGGTAGTGTGTGTGTGTGTTGGACTGGTGTTATCCCATTGGTAGTGTGTGTGTGTGTGTGTGTGTTGTACTGGTGTTATCCCATGGTAGTGTGTGTGTGTGTGTGTTGTACTGGTGTTATCCCATGGTAGTGTGTGTGTGTGTGTGTGTTGTACTGGTGTTATCCCATTGGTAGTGTGTGTGTTGTACTGGTGTTATCCCATTGGTAGTGTGTGTGTGTGTTGTACTGGTGTTATCCCATGGTAGTGTGTGTTGTACTAGTAGTGTGTTGTTGTACTGGTGTTATCCCATGGTAGTGTGTGTGTGTGTTGGACTGGTGTTATCCCATTGGTAGTGTGTGTGTGTGTGTGTGTGTGTGTTGTACTGGTGTTATCCCATGGTAGTGTGTGTGTGTGTGTTGGACTGGTGTTATCCCATTGGTAGTGTGTGTGTTGTACTGGTGTTATCCCATTGGTAGTGTGTGTGTTGTACTGGTGTTATCCCATGGTAGTGTGTGTGTTGTACTAGTAGTGTGTTGTACTGGTGTTATCCCATGGTAGTGTGTGTGTGTGTTGTACTGGTGTTATCCCATGGTAGTGTGTGTGTTGTACTGGTGTTATCCCATGGTAGTGTGTGTGTTGTACTAGTAGTGTGTGTGTTGTTGTACTAGTAGTGTGTGTGTTGTTGTACTGGTGTTATCCCATGGTAGTGTGTGTTGTACTGGTGTTATCCCATGGTAGTGTGTGTGTTGTACTGGTGTTATCCCATGGTAGTGTGTGTGTTGTACTAGTAGTGTGTGTGTTGTTGTACTGGTGTTATCCCATGGTAGTGTGTGTGTTGTACTAGTAGTGTGTGTGTGTTGTACTAGTAGTGTGTGTGTGTTGTACTAGTAGTGTGTGTGTTGTTGTACTAGTAGTGTGTGTGTTGTTGTACTAGTAGTGTGTGTGTTGTTGTACTAGTAGTGTGTGTGTTGTTGTACTGGTGTTATCCCATGGTAGTGTGTGTTGTACTGGTGTTATCCCATGATAGTGTGTGTGTTGTACTGGTGTTATCCCATGGTAGTGTGTGTGTTGTACTGGTGTTATCCCATGGTAGTGTGTGTTGTACTTATAGTGTGTGTGTGTTGTACTGGTGTTATCCCATGGTAGTGTGTGTTGTACTTATAGTGTGTGTGTGTGTTGTACTGGTGTTATCCCATGGTAGTGTGTGTTGTACTTATAGTGTGTGTGTGTTGTACTGGTGTTATCCCATGGTAGTGTGTGTGTTGTACTAGTAGTGTGTGTGTTGTACTGGTGTTATCCCATGGTAGTGTGTGTTGTACTTATAGTGTGTGTGTTGTACTGGTGTTATCCCATGGTAGAGTGTGTGTTGTTGTACTGGTGTTATCCCATGGTAGTGTGTGTGTTGTTGTACTGGTGTTATCCCATGGTAGTGTGTGTGTTGTTGTACTGGTGTTATCCCATGGTAGTGTGTGTTGTTGTACTGGTGTTATCCCATGGTAGTGTGTGCGTTGTACTAGTAGTGTGTGTGTTGTACTGGTGTTATCCCATGGTAGTGTGTGTTGTACTTATAGTGTGTGTGTGTTGTACTGGTGTTATCCCATGGTAGTGTGTGTTGTACTGGTGTTATCCCATGGTAGTGTGTGTTGTACTGGTGTTATCCCATGGTAGTGTGTGTGTGTTGTACTGGTGTTATCCCATGGTAGTGTGTGTTGTACTTATAGTGTGTGTGTGTTGTACTGGTGTTATCCCATGGTAGTGTGTGTTGTACTGGTGTTATCCCATGGTATTGTGTGTGTTGTACTTATAGTGTGTGTGTGTTGTACTGGTGTTATCCCATGGTAGTGTGAGAAGGCACTCAGAGCCCTAATGATTCCTGGTTGAGTATAGTGCCCTCTGTTAGGAACAGGGTGCCTATTGTGCAGGTATATCAACTAGAGGTCGACCGATTATGATTTTTCAACAACGATACTGATTATTGGAAAAAAACGCCAGTATTTATTTTTTATTTTATTAAATTTTTTAAAATTATTATAATTTTTTATATTTTATATGTGTTTGTTTACAATGACAATTACAACAATACTGAATGAACAATGAACACTTATTTTAACTTAATATAATACATCAATGAAATCTATTTAGTCTCAAATAAATACTGAAACATGTTCAATTTGGTTTAAGTAATGCAAAAACAAAGTGTTGGAAAAAAAGAGTTAACGTTTCAGTTCCTTGCTGAGAACATATGAAAGCTGGTGGTTCCTTTTTAACATGAGTCTTCAATATTCCCAGGTAAGAAGTTTTAGGTTGTAGTTATTATAGGACTATTTCTCTCTATAACATTTGTATTTCATATTCCTTTGACTATTGGATGTTCTAGTAGGTACTTTAGTATTGGCAGTCTAATCTCGGGAGTTCATAGGCTTGAAGTCATAAACAACGCAATGCTTGCAGCATTGTGAAGTGCTGCTGGCAAACGCAGTAAAGTGCTGTTTGAATGAATGCTCAGGAGCCTGCTGCTGCCTACCACCGCTCAGTCAGACTGCTCTATCAAATCATAGACTGAATTATAATATAATAACACACAGAAATACAAGCCTTGGGTCATTAATATGGTCAAATCCGGAAACTATCATTTCGAAAACAAAATGTTTATTCTTTCAGTGAAATACGGAACCATTACATATTTTATCTAACGTGTGGCATCCATAAGTCTAAATATTGCTGTTACATTGCACAACCTTCAATGTAATGTCATAATTACGTCGAATTCTGGCAAATTGGTTCGCAACGAGCCAGGCGGCCCAAACTGCTGCATATACCCTGACTGCGTGCAATGAACGCAAGAGAAGTGACACAATTTCCTTAGTTTAATTTTGCCTGTTAACCTGAATTTCTTTTAGCTAAATATGCAGGTTTAAAAATATATACTTCTGTGTATTGATTTTAAAAAGGCATTGATGTTTATGGTTAGGTACATTCGTGCAACGATTGTGCTTTTTTTTCCGCAAATGCGCTTTTGTTAAATCATCCCCCAATTGGCGAAGTTGGCTGTCTTTGTTAGGAAGAAATAGTCTTCACGCAGTTCGCAACGAGCCAGGCGGCCCAAACTGCTGCATTTTCCCTGACTGTTGCACAGAACCAAGAGAAGTGACACAATTTCCCTAGTTAAAAGAAATTCATGTTAGCAGGCAATATTAAGTAAATATGCAGGTTTAAAAATATATAGTTGTGTATTGATTTTAAGAAAGGCATTGATGTTTCTGGTTAGGTACACATTGGTGCAACGACAGTGCTTTATTTCGCGAATGAGCTTGTTAAATCACCTGTTTGGAACAGTAGGCTGTCATTCAATGATACATTAACAGGCACCGCATTGATTATATGCAACGCAGGACAAGCTAGTTAACTACACGTGGTTGATGATATTACTAGGTTAACTAGTGATTATGTTAAGATTGATTGTTTTTTATAAGATAAGTTTAATGCTAGCCAGCACCTTACCTTGGCTCCTTGCTGCACTCACGTAGCAGGTCTGCCACGCAGTCTCCTCGTGGTGTGCAATGTAATCGGCCATGATCGGTGTCCAAAAATGCAGATTACCGATTGTTCTGAAAACTAGAAATCAGCCCTAATTAATCGGCCATTCGGATGAATCGGTCGACCTCTGATATCAACACGTCCTGTCCTCTGTAAATGTTTATTTTCCCTGTGTCTCCTGCCCCAGGATCTGGCCCCAGTACGTGAAGGACAGGATCCACTCGACCTACATGTACTTTGCAGGCAGTGTGGGGATGACAGCTCTGTCGGCTGTAGCCGTCAGCAGGACCCCAGCCCTCATGGCAGTCATGATGAGAGGATCCTGGCTGGTAATTCACATGTTATTATTTCACCTGGATTTAACCAGTCAAGACAGCTTGTTTTTAAAAGGTAGATTCAGCGAAATGACGTTGTCACGAGCAGCACCACAGATATTGAGATGGGCGAGATGCAAGACTTCACTCTCACACAGTTATGCAAAGATCTGCCATTTGCATAGATTTAGTTTTACTCTGTTACAGCAGGGTAGCCAAGGGACCAAAACAGCAGGGTAGCCAAGGGACCAAAACAGCAGGGTAGCCAAGGGACCAAAACAGCAGGGTAGCCAAGGGACCAAAACAGCAGGGTAGCCAAGGGACCAAAACAGCAGGGTAGCCAAGGGACCAAAACAGCAGGGTAGCCAAGGGACCAAAACAGCAGGGTAGCCAAGGGACCAAAACAGCAGGGTAGCCAAGGGACCAAAACAGCAGGGTAGCCAAGGGACCAAAACAGCAGGGTAGCCAAGGGACCAAAACAGCAGGGTAGCCAAGGGACCAAAACAGCAGGGTAGCCAAGGGACCAAAACAGCAGGGTAGCCAAGGGACCAAAACAGCAGGGTAGCCAAGGGACCAAAACAGCAGGGTAGCCAAGGGACCAAAACAGCAGGGTAGCTGATTACAGCGGGGTAGCCAAGGGACCAAAACAGCAGGGTAGCCAAGGGACCAAAACAGCAGGGTAGCCAAGAGACCAAAACAGCAGGGTAGCCAAGGGACCAGAACAGCAGGGTAGCTGTTACAGCAGGGTAGCCAAGAGACCAAAACAGCAGGGTAGCCAAGAGACCAAAACAGCAGGGTAGCCAAGAGACCAAAACAGCAGGGTAGCCAAGAGACCAAAACAGCAGGGTAGCCAAGGGACCAGAACAGCAGGGTAGCCAAGGGACCAGAACAGCAGGGTAGCCAAGGGACCAGAACAGCAGGGTAGCCAAGGGACCAGAACAGCAGGGTAGCCAAGGGACCAGAACAGCAGGGTAGCCAAGGGACCAGAACAGCAGGGTAGCCAAGAGACCAAAACAGCAGGGTAGCCAAGGGACCAAAACAGCAGGGTAGCCACGGGACCAGAACAGTGGAGAATTTGAGCCTCACGCTTCAACGCTTTTAGTTGTTGTGGGAATTGACCCACTATGCTGTTTACTTTCTGCATCTACGTCATATCGCTGAGTTTACCTTCAAGGAAATATTAGTTTTTACCATGACTATTGCCACTGGGCCAGTGACTAATGACTAAAAGTATATCTGCATCCACTGAATGTTATTAACCCTTAAAAAGGAAAGTAGTGGTTCGAGGGCCCACCTAACCTCATTGTTTTGTGTTGATACGACTGGTGCTGATTTTCAAACCATTGTGTGTGATTTCGAGACACTTTATAATAGCCACCGTGGGTATTTTTTTTTTGTTCAAATAATACAGACACTTGTCATTTCTTTCACCAGGCTATTGGAGCTACCTTTGCAGCCATGATTGGAGCAGGCATGCTGGTCAGATCTATCTCTTATGACCAGAGCCCAGGAGCCAAACATCTTGCCTGGATGCTACATGCAGGTGTTGGACTGCTTCACCTTCTCACTTTACCAAGCATTTGTCAATTGAAACGTCCCACTTGCTTGTTTTCACCACTAGAGGGCAGTACTATAAAGGTTCAGAATACCCTCACTATGCAGCAGCAGTCGACTTGAATGGAACAGGGTTTTCTCGTACTTACTGACACCGGTTCTGTGCCTGTGAGAATATTCTGAGAAGACTGTTAAATACCAGATCTGTTTTCTTTAAGTAGAACATCTTGATATATATATATAACCTCTTTATTTGGACCTCAGATGATAAATAGCTGTGTAGGTAAAATCTGGTGATTTTTCATGTTTGATGTATGTACATGGTCCCTTTTTAAAAAAACTAACCTACTAAATAAATCCATCCATTTGTCCCTGTGTTTCCAGGTGTGATGGGAGCGGTCATAGCCCCCATGACTCTGCTAGGTGGGCCCCTGATGATGAGGGCAGCCTGGTACACAGCGGGCATAGTGGGGGGTCTGTCCACCGTGGCCATGTGTGCCCCCAGTGAGAAGTTCCTCAACATGGGAGGACCCCTGGCGGTGGGCTTCGGAGTCGTCTTCGCCTCCTCCATCGGTTAGTTTCTTTAGATCAATAACCCTGGCTGTGGGTTTCAGTGGTCTCTATCGGTTAGTATCTTTAGATCAATAACCCTGGCTGTGGGTTTCAGTGGTCTCTATCGGTTAGTATCTTTAGATCAATAACCCTGGCAGTGGGTTTCAGTGGTCTCTATCGGTTAGTATCTTTAGATCAATAACCCTGGCTGTGGGTTTCAGTGGTCTCTATCGGTTAGTATCCTTAGATCAATAACCCTGGCTGTGGGTTTCAGTGGTGTCTATCGGTTAGTATCTTTAGATCAATAACCCTGGCTGTGGGTTTAGTGGTCTCCACCTCTATCGGTTAGTATCTTTAGATCAATAACCCTTGCTGTGGGTTTCAGTGGTCTCTATCGGTTAGTATCTTTAGATCAATAACCCTGGCTGTGGGTTTCAGTGGTCTCTATCGGTTAGTATCTTTAGATCAATAACCCTGGCTGTGGGTTTAGTGGTCTCTATCGGTTAGTATCTTTAGAGCAATAACCCTGGCTGTGGGTTTCAGTGGTCTCTATCGGTTAGTATCTTTAGATCAATAACCCTGGCTGTGGGTTTCAGTGGTCTCTATCGGTTAGTATCTTTAGATCAATAACCCTGGCTGTGGGTTTCAGTGGTCTCTATCGGTTAGTATCTTTAGATCAATAACCCTGGCTGTGGGTTTCAGTGGTCTCTATTGGTTAGTATCTTTAGATCAATAACCCTGGCTGTGGGTTTAGTGGTCTCCACTAAACGGTTAGTATCTTTAGATCAATAACCCTGGCTGTGGGTTTTAGTGGTCTCCACCTCTATTGGTTAGTATCTTTAGATCAATAACCCTTGCTGTGGGTTTCAGTGGTCTCTATCGGTTAGTATCTTTAGATCAATAACCCTGGCTGTGGGTTTCAGTGGTCTCCACCTCTATCGGTTAGTATCTTTAGATCAATAACCCTGGCTGTGGGTTTCAGTGGTCTCTATCGGTTAGTATCTTTAGATCAATAACCCTGGCTGTGGGTTTCAGTGGTCTCTATCGGTTAGTATCTTTAGATCAATAACCCTGGCTGTGGGTTTCAGTGGTCTCTATCGGTTAGTATCTTTAGATCAATAACCCTGGCTGTGGGTTTCAGCGGTCTCTAACGGTTAGTGTCTTTAGATCAATAACCCTGGCTGTGGGTTCAGTGGTCTCTATCGGTTAGTATCTTTAGATCAATAACCCTGGCTGTGGGTTTCAGTGGTCTCTATCGGTTAGTATCTTTAGATCAATAACCCTGGCAGTGGGTTTCAGTGGTCTCTATCGGTTAGTATCTTTAGATCAATAACCCTGGCTGTGGGTTTCAGTGGTCTCTATCGGTTAGTATCCTTAGATCAATAACCCTGGCTGTGGGTTTCAGTGGTCTCTATCGGTTAGTATCTTTAGATCAATAACCCTGGCTGTGGGTTTCAGTGGTCTCTATTGGTTAGTATCTTTAGATCAATAACCCTGGCTGTGGGTTTAGTGGTCTCCACTAAACGGTTAGTATCTTTAGATCAATAACCCTGGCTGTGGGTTTTAGTGGTCTCCACCTCTATTGGTTAGTATCTTTAGATCAATAACCCTTGCTGTGGGTTTCAGTGGTCTCTATCGGTTAGTATCTTTAGATCAATAACCCTGGCTGTGGGTTTCAGTGGTCTCCACCTCTATCGGTTAGTATCTTTAGATCAATAACCCTGGCTGTGGGTTTCAGTGGTCTCTATCGGTTAGTATCTTTAGATCAATAACCCTGGCTGTGGGTTTCAGTGGTCTCTATTGGTTAGTATCTTTAGATCAATAACCCTGGCTGTGGGTTTAGTGGTCTCTATCGGTTAGTATCTTTAGATCAATAACCCTGGCTGTGGGTTTCAGTGGTCTCTAACGGTTAGTGTCTTTAGATCAATAACCCTGGCTGTGGGTTCAGTGGTCTCTATCGGTTAGTATCTTTAGATTAATAACCCTGGCTGTGGGTTTCAGTGGTCTCTATCGGTTAGTATCTTTAGATCAATAACCCTGGCAGTGGGTTTCAGTGGTCTCTATCGGTTAGTATCTTTAGATCAATAACCCTGGCTGTGGGTTTCAGTGGTCTCTATCGGTTAGTATCCTTAGATCAATAACCCTGGCTGTGGGTTTCAGTGGTCTCTATCGGTTAGTATCTTTAGATCAATAACCCTGGCTGTGGGTTTAGTGGTCTCCACCTCTATCGCTTAGTATCTTTAGATCAATAACCCTTGCTGTGGGTTTCAGTGGTCTCTATCGGTTAGTATCTTTAGATCAATAACCCTGGCTGTGGGTTTCAGTGGTCTCCACCTCTATCGGTTAGTATCTTTAGATCAATAACCCTGGCTGTGGGTTTCAGTGGTCTCTATCGGTTAGTATCTTTAGATCAATAACCCTGGCTGTGGGTTTCAGTGGTCTCTATCGGTTAGTATCTTTAGATCAATAACCCTGGCTGTGGGTTTAGTGGTCTCTATCGGTTAGTATCTTTAGAGCAATAACCCTGGCTGTGGGTTTCAGTGGTCTCTATCGGTTAGTATCTTTAGATCAATAACCCTGGCTGTGGGTTTAGTGGTCTCCACTAAACGGTTAGTATCTTTAGATCAATAACCCTGGCTGTGGGTTTTAGTGGTCTCCACCTCTATTGGTTAGTATCTTTAGATCAATAACCCTTGCTGTGGGTTTCAGTGGTCTCTATCGGTTAGTATCTTTAGATCAATAACCCTGGCTGTGGGTTTCAGTGGTCTCCACCTCTATCGGTTAGTATCTTTAGATCAATAACCCTGGCTGTGGGTTTCAGTGGTCTCTATCGGTTAGTATCTTTAGATCAATAACCCTGGCTGTGGGTTTCAGTGGTCTCTATCGGTTAGTATCTTTAGATCAATAACCCTGGCTGTGGGTTTAGTGGTCTCTATCGGTTAGTATCTTTAGATCAATAACCCTGGCTGTGGGTTTCAGTGGTCTCTATCGGTTAGTATCTTTAGATCAATAACCCTGGCTGTGGGTTTCAGTGGTCTCTATCGGTTAGTATCTTTAGATCAATAACCCTGGCTGTGGGTTTCAGTGGTCTCTATCGGTTAGTATCTTTAAATCAATAACCCTGGCTGTGGGTTTCAGTGGTCTCTATTGGTTAGTATCTTTAGATCAATAACCCTGGCTGTGGGTTCAGTGGTCTCCACTAAACGGTTAGTATCCTTAGATCAATAACCCTGGCTGTGGGTTTAGTGGTCTCCACTAAACGGTTAGTATCTTTAGATCAATAACCCTGGCTGTGGGTTCAGTGGTCTCCACTAAACGGTTAGTATCTTTAGATCAATAACCCTGATTGTGGGTTTAGTGGTCTCTATCGGTTAGTATCCTTAGATCAATAACCCTGGCTGTGGGTTTAGTGGTCTCCACTAAACGGTTAGTATCTTTAGATCAATAACCCTGGCTGTGGGTTTCAGTGGTCTCTATCGGTTAGTATCCTTAGATCAATAACCCTGGCTGTGGGTTTAGTGGTCTCCACTAAACGGTTAGTATCTTTAGATCAATAACCCTGGCTGTGGGTTCAGTGGTCTCCACTAAACGGTTAGTATCCTTAGATCAATAACCCTGGCTGTGTGTTTAGTGGTCTCCACTAAACGGTTAGTATCTTTAGATCAATAACCCTGGCTGTGGGTTCAGTGGTCTCCACTAAACGGTTAGTATCTTTAGATCAATAACCCTGGCAGTGGGTTCAGTGGTCTCCACTAAACGGTTAGTATCTTTAGATCAATAACCCTGGCTGTGGGTTCAGTGGTCTCCACTAAACGGTTAGTATCTTTAGATCAATAACCCTGGCTGTGGGTTTAGTGCTCTCCACTAAACGGTTAGTATCTTTAGATCAATAACCCTGGCTGTGGGTTCAGTGGTCTCCACTAAACGGTTAGTATCTTTAGATCAATAACCCTGGCTGTGGGTTTAGTGGTCTCTATCGGTTAGTATCTTTAGATCAATAACCCTGGCTGTGGGTTCAGTGGTCTCCACTAAACGGTTAGTATCTTTAGATCAATAACCCTGGCTGTGGGTTTAGTGGTCTCCACCTCTATTGGTTAGTATCTTTAGATCAATAACCCTGGCTGTGGGTTCAGTGGTCTCCACTAAACGGTTAGTATCCTTAGATCAATAACCCTGGCTGTGGGTTCAGTAGTCTCCACTAAACGGTTAGTATCTTTAGATCAATAACCCTGGCTGTGGGTTTCAGTGGTCTCCACCTCTATTGGTTAGTATCTTTAGATCAATAACCCTGGCTGTGGGTTCAGTGGTCTCCACTAAACGGTTAGTATCCTTAGATCAATAACCCTGGCTGTGGGTTCAGTGGTCTCCACTAAACGGTTAGTATCTTTAGATCAATAACCCTGGCTGTGGGTTTCAGTGGTCTCTATCGGTTAGTATCTTTAGATCAATAACCCTGGCTGTGGGTTTCAGTGGTCTCTATCGGTTAGTATCTTTAGATCAATAACCCTGGCTGTGGGTTTCAGTGTCTCTATCGGTTAGTATCTTTAGATCAATAACCCTGGCTGTGGGTTTCAGTGGTCTCTATTGGTTAGTATCTTTAGATCAATAACCCTGGCTGTGGGTTCAGTGGTCTCCACTAAACGGTTAGTATCTTTAGATCAATAACCCTGGCTGTGGGTTCAGTGGTCTCCACTAAACGGTTAGTATCCTTAGATCAATAACCCTGGCTGTGGGTTTAGTGGTCTCCACTAAACGGTTAGTATCTTTAGATCAATAACCCTGGCTGTGGGTTCAGTGGTCTCCACTAAACGGTTAGTATCTTTAGATCAATAACCCTGGCTGTGGGTTTAGTGGTCTCTATCGGTTAGTATCCTTAGATCAATAACCCTGGCTGTGGGTTTAGTGGTCTCCACTAAACGGTTAGTATCTTTAGATCAATAACCCTGGCTGTGGGTTTCAGTGGTCTCTATCGGTTAGTATCTTTAGATCAATAACCCTGGCTGTGGGTTTAGTGGTCTCTATCGGTTAGTATCCTTAGATCAATAACCCTGGCTGTGGGTTTAGTGGTCTCCACTAAACGGTTAGTATCTTTAGATCAATAACCCTGGCTGTGGGTTCAGTGGTCTCCACTAAACGGTTAGTATCCTTAGATCAATAACCCTGGCTGTGTGTTTAGTGGTCTCCACTAAACGGTTCGTATCTTTAGATCAATAACCCTGGCTGTGGGTTCAGTGGTATCCACTAAACGGTTAGTATCTTTAGATCAATAACCCTGGCAGTGGGTTCAGTGGTCTCCACTAAACGGTTAGTATCTTTAGATCAATAACCCTGGCTGTGGGTTCAGTGGTCTCCACTAAACGGTTAGTATCTTTAGATCAATAACCCTGGCTGTGGGTTTAGTGGTCTCCACTAAACGGTTAGTATCTTTAGATCAATAACCCTGGCTGTGGGTTCAGTGGTCTCCACTAAACGGTTAGTATCTTTAGATCAATAACCCTGGCTGTGGGTTTAGTGGTCTCTATCGGTTAGTAGCTTTAGATCAATAACCCTGGCTGTGGGTTCAGTGGTCTCCACTAAACGGTTAGTATCTTTAGATCAATAACCCTGGCTGTGGGTTTAGTGGTCTCTATCGGTTAGTATCTTTAGATCAATAACCCTGGCTGTGGGTTCAGTGGTCTCCACTAAACGGTTAGTATCTTTAGATCAATAACCCTGGCTGTGGGTTTAGTGGTCTCCACCTCTATTGGTTAGTATCTTTAGATCAATAACCCTGGCTGTGGGTTCAGTGGTCTCCACTAAACGGTTAGTATCCTTAGATCAATAACCCTGGCTGTGGGTTCAGTAGTCTCCACTAAACGGTTAGTATCTTTAGATCAATAACCCTGGCTGTGGGTTTCAGTGGTCTCCACCTCTATTGGTTAGTATCTTTAGATCAATAACCCTGGCTGTGGGTTCAGTGGTCTCCACTAAACGGTTAGTATCCTTAGATCAATAACCCTGGCTGTGGGTTCAGTGGTCTCCACTAAACGGTTAGTATCTTTAGATCAATAACCCTGGCTGTGGGTTCAGTGGTCTCCACTAAACGGTTAGTATCCTTAGATCAATAACCCTGGCTGTGGGTTTAGTGGTCTCCACCTCTATTGGTTAGTATCTTTAGATCAATAACCCTGGCTGTGGGTTCAGTGGTCTCCACTAAACGGTTAGTATCCTTAGATCAATAACCCTGGCTGTGGGTTCAGTAGTCTCCACTAAACGGTTAGTATCTTTAGATCAATAACCCTGGCTGTGGGTTTCAGTGGTCTCCACCTCTATTGGTTAGTATCTTTAGATCAATAACCCTGGCTGTGGGTTCAGTGGTCTCCACTAAACGGTTAGTATCCTTAGATCAATAACCCTGGCTGTGGGTTCAGTGGTCTCCACTAAACGGTTAGTATCTTTAGATCAATAACCCTGGCTGTGGGTTCAGTGGTCTCCACTAAACGGTTAGTATCCTTAGATCAATAACCCTGGCTGTGGGTTTAGTGGTCTCCACCTCTATTGGTTAGTATCTTTAGATCAATAACCCTGGCTGTGGGTTCAGTGGTCTCCACTAAACGGTTAGTATCCTTAGATCAATAACCCTGGCTGTGGGTTCAGTGGTCTCCACTAAACGGTTAGTATCTTTAGATCAATAACCCTGGCTGTGGGTTCAGTGGTCTCCACTAAACGGTTAGTATCTTTAGATCAATAACCCTGGCTGTGGGTTTAGTGGTCTCCACTAAACGGTTAGTATCCTTAGATCAATAACCCTGGCTGTGGGTTTAGTGGTCTCCACTAAACGGTTAGTATCTTTAGATCAATAACCCTGGCTGTGGGTTCAGTGGTCTCCACTAAACGGTTAGTATCTTTAGATCAATAACCCTGGCTGTGGGTTTAGTGGTCTCCACTAAACGGTTAGTATCTTTAGATCAATAACCCTGGCTGTGGGTTCAGTGGTCTCCACTAAACGGTTAGTATCTTTAGATCAATAACCCTGGCTGTGGGTTTAGTGGCCTCCACTAAACGGTTAGTATCTTTAGATCAATAACCCTGGCTGTGGGTTTAGTGGTCTCCACTAAACGGTTAGTATCTTTAGATCAATAACCCTGGCTGTGGGTTCAGTGGTCTCCACTAAACGGTTAGTATCTTTAGATCAATAACCCTGGCTGTGGGTTTAGTGGTCTCCACTAAACGGTTAGTATCCTTAGATCAATAACCCTGGCTGTGGGTTTAGTGGTCTCCACTAAACGGTTAGTATCTTTAGATCAATAACCCTGGCTGTGGGTTTAGTGGTCTCCACTAAACGGTTAGTATCCTTAGATCAATAACCCTGGCTGTGGGTTTAGTGGTCTCCACTAAACGGTTAGTATCTTTAGATCAATAACCCTGGCTGTGGGTTCAGTGGTCTCCACTAAACGGTTAGTATCTTTAGATCAATAACCCTGGCTGTGGGTTCAGTGGTCTCCACTAAACGGTTAGTATCTTTAGATCAATAACCCTGGCTGTGGGTTTAGTGGTCTCTATCGGTTAGTATCCTTAGATCAATAACCCTGGCTGTGGGTTTAGTGGTCTCCACTAAACGGTTAGTATCTTTAGATCAATAACCCTGGCTGTGGGTTTAGTGGTCTCCACTAAACGGTTAGTATCCTTAGATCAATAACCCTGGCTGTGGGTTTAGTGGTCTCCACTAAACGGTTAGTATCTTTAGATCAATAACCCTGGCTGTGGGTTCAGTGGTCTCCACTAAACGGTTAGTATCTTTAGATCAATAACCCTGGCTGTGGGTTCAGTGGTCTCCACTAAACGGTTAGTATCTTTAGATCAATAACCCTGGCTGTGGGTTTAGTGGTCTCTATCGGTTAGTATCCTTAGATCAATAACCCTGGCTGTGGGTTCAGTGGTCTCCACTAAACGGTTAGTAGGCGTTTCTTCAGTCTGTTTTATTATGGTCCAATTCACAAAGGAACATAAAATGCAGGGATGTAAACATCAAACTTTTAGAGGACAAATAAATTGTTATCAATGAAAAACAACATGGTAGACAGACCTCAACATGGTAGACGGACCTCAACATGGTAGACGGACCTCAACATGGTAGACGGACATCAACATGGTAGACGGACATCAACATGGTAGACGGACATCAATGAAAAACAACATGGTAGACAGACCTCAACATGGTAGACGGACATCAACATGGTAGACGGACATCAATGAAAAACAACATGGTAGACAGACAACAACATGGTAGACGGACATCAACATGGTAGACGGACATCAACATGGTAGACGGACATCAATGAAAAACAACATGGTAGACAGACCTCAACATGGTAGACGGACATCAACATGGTAGACGGACATCAACATGGTAGACGGACATCAATGAAAAACAACATGGTAGACAGACAACAACATGGTAGACGGACATCAACATGGTAGACGGACATCAATGAAAAACAACATGGTAGACAGACAACAACATGGTAGACGGACATCAATGAAAAACAACATGGTAGACGGACATCAATGAAAAACAACATGGTAGACAGACATCATTGGAAAACATGGTAGACAGACATTGGAAAACAACATGGTAGACAGACAACAACATGGCAGACGGACATCAATGAAAAACAACATGGTAGACGGACAACAACATGGTAGACGGACATAAAATGAAAAACAACATGGTAGACAGACATCAATGGAAAACAACATGGTAGACAGACATCAATGGAACAAAAACATGGTAGACAGACATCAATGGAACAACAACATGGTAGACAGACATCAATGGAACAACAACATGGTAGACAGACATCAATGGAACAACAACATGGTAGACAGACATCAATGGAACGACAACATGGTAGACAGACAACAACATGGTAGACAGACATCAATGAAGTCTGTTGAACCGTAGCCTTTTGTTTCATCAAACCCAGTAAATTGTTAGTGGAGTATTCAAGATACCAGTGTGCTGCAGTTTCTTCTTCTTCAAATAGTATTATTTAGGATCTGGCTCTCTGGTGACAAACACCCGTGACACATAATTTCCCCTCAGTTATTAATTGAGCTTGAGGACATGGTGTTAATATAATGTCCTCTCCACTCTCTCTGTCCCCAGGCTCAATGTTCCTGCCCCCTACCTCAGCGATGGGAGCAGGCCTCTACTCCATCGCTATCTACGGAGGTCTGGTCCTCTTCAGCATGTTCCTGCTCTACGACACCCAGAAGGTCATCAAGAGGGCGGAGACGTACCCCATGTACGGGATGCAGAAATACGATCCCATCAACTCGTAAGTGACGTCTGCAGAGTAATCTGTCCTGCTGTCTGATTTCTGTTCCTTACTGTTTAAACAGACAGTCAACTAGTCCAGGTCTGTTCCTTACTGTTTAAACAGATTGTCAACTAGTCCAGGTCTGTTCCTTACTGTTTAAACAGACAGTCAACTAGTCCAGGTCTGTTCCTTACTGTTTAAACAGACAGTCAACTAGTCCAGGTCTGTTCCTTACTGTTTAAACAGACAGTCAACTAGTCCAGGTCTGTTCCTTACTGTTTAAACAGACAGTCAACTAGTCCAGGTCTGTTCCTTACTGTTTAAACAGATAGTCAACTAGTCCAGGTCTATACCTTACTGTTTAAACAGACAGTCAACTAGTCCAGGTCTATACCTTACTGTTTAAACAGACAGTCAACTAGTCCAGGTCTGTTCCTTACTGTTTAAACAGACAGTCAACTAGTCCAGGTCTGTTCCTTACTGTTTAAACAGACAGTCAACTAGTCCAGGTCTGTTCCTTACTGTTTAAACAGACAGTCAACTAGTCCAGTTCCTTACTGTTTAAACAGACAGTCAACTAGTCCAGGTCTGTTCCTTACTGTTTAAATAGATAGTCAACTAGTCCAGGTCTGTTCCTTACTGTTTAAACAGACAGTCAACTAGTCCAGGTCTGTTCCTTACTGTTTAAACAGACAGTCAACTAGTCCAGGTCCTTACTGTTTAAACAGGCAGTCAACTAGTCCAGGTCTGTACCTTACTGTTTAAACAGACAGTCAACTAGTCCAGGTCTGTTCCTTACTGTTTAAACAGACAGTCAACTAGTCCAGGTCTATACCTTACTGTTTAAACAGACAGTCAACTAGTCCAGGTCTGTTCCTTACTGTTTAAACAGACAGTCAACTAGTCCAGGTCTATACCTTACTGTTTAAACAGACAGTCAACTAGTCCAGTTCCTTACTGTTTAAACAGACAGTCAACTAGTCCAGGTCTGTTCCTTACTGTTTAAACAGACAGTCAACTAGTCCAGGTCTGTTCCTTACTGTTTAAACAGACAGTCAACTAGTCCAGGTCTGTTCCTTACTGTTTAAACAGACAGTCAACTAGTCCAGTTCCTTACTGTTTAAACAGACAGTCAACTAGTCCAGGTCTGTTCCTTACTGTTTAAACAGACAGTCAACTAGTCCAGGTCTGTTCCTTACTGTTTAAACAGACAGTCAACTAGTCCAGTTCTATACCTTACTGTTTAAACAGACAGTCAACTAGTCCAGGTCAGTTCCTTACTGTTTAAACAGACAGTCAACTAGTCCAGGTCTGTTCCTTACTGTTTAAACAGACAGTCAACTAGTCCAGGTCTGTTGCTTACTGTTTAAACAGACAGTCAACTAGTCCAGGTCTGTTCCTTACTGTTTAAACAGACAGTCAACTAGTCCAGGTCTGTTCCTTACTGTTTAAACAGACAGTCAACTAGTCCAGGTCTGTTCCTTACTGTTTAAACAGACAGTCAACTAGTCCAGGTCTGTTCCTTACTGTTTAAACAGACAGTCAACTAGTCCAGTTCTATACCTTACTGTTTAAACAGACAGTCAACTAGTCCAGGTCAGTTCCTTACTGTTTAAACAGACAGTCAACTAGTCCAGGTCTGTTCCTTACTGTTTAAACAGACAGTCAACTAGTCCAGGTCTGTTGCTTACTGTTTAAACAGACAGTCAACTAGTCCAGGTCTGTTCCTTACTGTTTAAACAGACAGTCAACTAGTCCAGTTCTATACCTTACTGTTTAAACAGACAGTCAACTAGTCCAGGTCAGTTCCTTACTGTTTAAACAGACAGTCAACTAGTCCAGGTCTGTTCCTTACTGTTTAAACAGACAGTCAACTAGTCCAGGTCTGTTGCTTACTGTTTAAACAGACAGTCAACTAGTCCAGGTCTGTTCCTTACTGTTTAAACAGACAGTCAACTAGTCCAGGTCTGTTCCTTACTGTTTAAACAGACAGTCAACTAGTCCAGGTCTGTTCCTTACTGTTTAAACAGACAGTCAACTAGTCCAGGTCTGTTCCTTACTGTTTAAACAGACAGTCAACTAGTCCAGTTCTATACCTTACTGTTTAAACAGACAGTCAACTAGTCCAGGTCAGTTCCTTACTGTTTAAACAGACAGTCAACTAGTCCAGGTCTGTTCCTTACTGTTTAAACAGACAGTCAACTAGTCCAGGTCTGTTGCTTACTGTTTAAACAGACAGTCAACTAGTCCAGGTCTGTTCCTTACTGTTTAAACAGACAGTCAACTAGTCCAGGTCTGTTCCTTACTGTTTAAACAGACAGTCAACTAGTCCAGGTCTGTTCCTTACTGTTTAAACAGACAGTCAACTAGTCCAGGTCTGTTCCTTACTGTTTAAACAGACAGTCAACTAGTCCAGGTCTGTTCCTTACTGTTTAAACAGACAGTCAACTAGTCCAGGTCTGTTCCTTACTGTTTAAACAGACAGTCAACTAGTCCAGGTCTGTTCCTTACTGTTTAAACAGACAGTCAACTAGTCCAGGTCTGTTCCTTACTGTTTAAACAGATAGTGTAACTAGTCCAGGTCTGTTCCTTACTGTTTAAACAGACAGTCAACTAGTCCAGTTCCTTACTGTTTAAACAGACAGTCAACTAGTCCAGGTCTGTTCCTTACTGTTTAAACAGACAGTCAACTAGTCCAGGTCTGTTCCTTACTGTTTAAACAGACAGTCAACTAGTCCAGTTCCTTACTGTTTAAACAGACAGTCAACTAGTCCAGGTCTGTTCCTTACTGTTTAAACAGACAGTCAACTAGTCCAGGTCTGTTCCTTACTGTTTAAACAGATAGTGTAACTAGTCCAGGTCTGTTCCTTACTGTTTAAACAGACAGTCAACTAGTCCAGTTCCTTACTGTTTAAACAGACAGTCAACTAGTCCAGGTCTGTTCCTTACTGTTTAAACAGATGGTCAACTAGTCCAGGTCTATACCTTACTGTTTAAACAGACAGTCAACTAGTCCAGGTCTGTTCCTTACTGTTTAAACAGGTAGTCAACTAGTCCAGGTCTGTTCCTTACTGTTTAAACAGACAGTCAACTAGTCCAGCTCTGTTCCTTACTGTTTAAACAGACAGTCAACTAGTCCAGCTCTGTTCCTTACTGTTTAAACAGACAGTCAACTAGTCCAGTTCCTTACTGTTTAAACAGGCAGTCAACTAGTCCAGGTCTGTTCCTTACTGTTTAAACAGATAGTCAACTAGTCCAGTTCCTTACTGTTTAAACAGGCAGTCAACTAGTCCAGGTCTGTTCCTTACTGTTTAAACAGATAGTCAACTAGTCCAGGTCTGTTCCTTACTGTTTAAACAGACAGTCAACTAGTCCAGGTCTGTTCCTTACTGTTTAAACAGACAGTCAACTAGTCCAGGTCTGTTCCTTACTGTTTAAACAGACAGTCAACTAGTCCAGGTCTGTTCCTTACTGTTTAAACAGACAGTCAACTAGTCCAGGTCTGTTCCTTACTGTTTAAACAGACAGTCAACTAGTCCAGGTCTGTTCCTTACTGTTTAAACAGATTGTCAACTAGTCCAGGTCTGTTCCTTACTGTTTAAACAGACAGTCAACTAGTCCAGGTCTGTTCCTTACTGTTTAAACAGATAGTCAACTAGTCCAGGTCTGTTCCTTACTGTTTAAACAGACAGTCAACTAGTCCAGGTCTATACCTTACTGTTTAAACAGCCAGTCAACTAGTCCAGGTCTATACCTTACTGTTTAAACAGACAGTCAACTAGTCCAGGTCTGTTCCTTACTGTTTAAACAGGCAGTCAACTAGTCCAGGTCTATACCTTACTGTTTAAACAGACAGTCAACTAGTCCAGGTCTGTTCCTTACTGTTTAAACAGACAGTCAACTAGTCCAGGTCTGTTCCTTACTGTTTAAACAGACAGTCAACTAGTCCAGGTCTGTTCCTTACTGTTTAAACAGACAGTCAACTAGTCCAGGTCTATACCTTACTGTTTAAACAGACAGTCAACTAGTCCAGGTCTATACCTTACTGTTTAAACAGGTAGTCAACTAGTCCAGGTCTGTACCTTACTGTTTAAACAGGTAGTCAACTAGTCCAGGTCTGTTCCTTACTGTTTAAACAGACAGTCAACTAGTCCAGGTCTGTTCCTTACTGTTTAAACAGACAGTCAACTAGTCCAGGTCTGTTCCTTACTGTTTAAACAGACAGTCAACTAGTCCAGGTCTGTTCCTTACTGTTTAAACAGACAGTCAACTAGTCCAGGTCTGTTCCTTACTGTTTAAACAGACAGTCAACTAGTCCAGGTCTGTTCCTTACTGTTTAAACAGACAGTCAACTAGTCCAGGTCTGTACCTTACTGTTTAAACAGGTAGTCAACTAGTCCAGGTCTGTACCTTACTGTTTAAACAGACAGTCAACTAGTCCAGGTCTATACCTTACTGTTTAAACAGACAGTCAACTAGTCCAGTTCCTTACTGTTTAAACAGGTAGTCAACTAGTCCAGGTCTGTTCCTTACTGTTTAAACAGATTGATATATATATAGATATATATAAACGCAACATGTAAAGTGTTGGTCCTTTGTTTCATGAAATAGAAGAGCCCCAACATGTTCCATAAGTACAAAAAGATTATTACTCTAAAATGTTGTGCACAAATTTGTTTTCATCCCTGTTAGTGAGCATTTCTCCTTTTCCAACATAATCCAACCACCTGACAGGTGTGGCATATCAAGAACCTTGTGCTGAGGACAATAAAAGGCCACCCTAAAATGTGCAGTTTTGTCACACGACACAATGCCACAGATGTCTCAAGTTTTGAGGGAGTTTGCATTTAGCATAGTGACTGCAGTTATGTACATTCAAGCTTTGGCCAGATAATTGAATGTTAATTTCTCTGCCATAAGCCACCTCCAATGTCGTTGACAGTACCTCCAACCGGAGACCACGTGTAAACACGCCAGCCCAGGACCTCTACATCCGGCTTCTTCACCTGCGGGATCGTCTGAGACCAGCCACCCGGGCAGTTGATGAATCTGGGGGTTTGCACAACCAAAGAATTTCTACACAAACTGTCAGAAACCGTCTCAGGGAAGCTCATCTGTGTGCTCGTTGTCCTCACCAGGGTCTTGACCTGACTGCAGTTCGGCATCATAACTGACTTCAGAGTGCAAAATGCTCACTTCAGTGGCCACTGGTACGCTGGAGAAATGTGCTCTTCACGGATGAATCCCTGTTTCAACACCCGGGCAGATGGCAGGCAGCATGTATGGTGTCGAGTGGGTGAGCGGTTTGCTGATGCCAACATTGTGAACAGAGTGCCCCATGGTGGCAGTGGGGTTGTGGTATGTGTTGGCATCAGCTACGGACCAACCAACACAATTGCGTTTTATTGATGGCACATTGACATTGTCGTGCCATTCATCCGCCGCCATCACCTCATGTTTCAGCATGATAATGCACGGACCCATGTTACATCTGGACACATTTCCTAGTGACTAAAAATGTCCCAGTCCTTCCATGGCCTGCATACTCACCAGACATGTCACTAATTGAGCATGTTTGAGATGTTCTGGGTCAACATGTATGACAGCTTGTTCCAGTTCCCGCCAATATCCAGGAACTTCGCACATCCATTGAAGAGTGGGACAACATTCCACAGCCCACAATCAACAGCCTGATCAGCTCTATGTGAAGGAGATGTGTCGCGCTGCATGGTGAATGGTGGTCACACCAGATACTGACTGGATTTCTGATCCACGCCTTACCTTTTTTTTAAGGTATCTGTGACCAACAGATGCATATCTCTATTCTCAGTCATGTGAAATCCATAGATCAGGATCTAATGAATTTATTTCAATTGACTGATTTTCCTTATGAACTGTAACTCAGTAAAATCTTTGAAATGGTTCCATGTTGCGTTTTATATTTTTGTTCAGTGTAGAATACCATTATGATGCAGTATAATACTGTCAGTACCACTGTGATGCAGTAGAATACTGTCAGTACCATTATGATGCAGTATAATACTGTCAGTACCACTATGATGCAGTAGAATACTGTCAGTACCACTGTGATGCAGTAGAATACTGTCAGTACCACTGTGATGCAGTAGAATACTGTCAGTACCACTGTGATGCAGTAGAATACTGTCAGTACCATTGTGATGCAGTAGAATACCACTATGATGCAGTATAATACTGTCAGTACCACTGTGATGCAGTAGAATACTGTCAGTACCATTATGATGCAGTAGAATACTGTCAGTACCACTGTGATGCAGTATAATATCACTATGATGCAGTATAATACTGTCAGTACCACTGTGATGCAGTATAATACTGTCAGTACCACTGTGATGCAGTAGAATACTGTCAGTACCATTATGATGCAGTAGAATACTGTCAGTACCACTGTGATGCAGTATAATACCACTATGATGCAGTATAATACTGTCAGTACCACTGTGATGCAGTAGAATACTGTCAGTACCACTGTGATGCAGTAGAATACTGTCAGTACCACTGTGATGCAGTAGAATACCACTATGATGCAGTATAATACTGTCAGTACCACTGTGATGCAGTAGAATACTGTCAGTACCATTATGATGCAGTAGAATACTGTCAGTACCATTATGATGCAGTAGAATACTGTCAGTACCACTGTGATGCAGTATAATACCACTATGATGCAGTATAATACTGTCAGTACCACTGTGATGCAGTATAATACTGTCAGTACCACTATGATGCAGTAGAATACTGTCAGTACCACTGTGATGCAGTATAATACTGTATAATACCATTGATACAGTATAATTCTGGCCTACTATACAGGTGAATACTGGCCTAGTGGTGGTATCCTGTCTTGTATAGTGATCTATGAAGCTGACGGTTGGTGCTCTGTGGTGTTATCCTGTCTTGTATTGTGATCTATGAAGCTGACGATTGGTGCTCTGTGATGTTCTCCTGTCTTGTAGGTGCATGGGGATCTACATGGACACTCTGAACATCTTCATGAGGATGGTGATGATTCTGTCTGGCGGAGGAAACAGAAAGAAATGAAGCCGTTCCAGTCTGACTTGACATCTTTGTTAAACCTTCAACCTTCCACACAGTTGAACAACAACAATATGTTCTACAATTAGCACCATACACCAGCTGTTACCTACTTTTTACTTTGAAAACATATTTTCAACTGACACAATAAAAAAATGTGTTGCTTTTGTGTGAAGAAGAGGATTGCAATTTCCTAGAGCATATTGACACTCATCCAAGTAAGGAAGACATCTTGCTCTGTTCCATATTCAGAATGTTAAAAAATCTGCTTTTGTCTTGATTTTGACAGAGGCATATTTTTATTTAAAGTCAGGATTGTTCATGGGGATATCTGTCAACATCACAGATCGCCCCTCAGTCTCCTCTTAATTGTTCTTTTATATTTTATATATATTATTTCCACTTGAGGTGGGTGTTCCCATTCCTGACCAGCAAGACATAGCTGGGCAAACATCATTATATCATCCCTCAACCTTGTACTTCTAGCCTCCACACATACAATACGTGTGACTGTGTGCTTAACTCCTTGACAGAGACTGAACTTGGATGTGTTGTATTGGGCCGAGCCTTGGATGTGTTGTATTGGGCCGAGCCTTGGATGTGTTGTATTGGGCCGAGCCTTGGATGTGTTGTATTGGGCCGAGCCTTGGATGTGTTGTATTGGGCCGAGCCTTGGATGTGTTGTATTGGGCCGAGCCTTGGATGTGTTGTATTGGGCCGAGCCTTGGATGTGTTGTATTGGGCCGAGCCTTGGATGGGTGGTGCTTTGACATGCTGTTTCTGTTAGAATGAAAGTGATTGAATGTGATCAACGCTGTTCTGGTATCATTCAATAAAAGTGAAAGAGAATGCAGTCGGTGTATTTATGTTGAGCTATTTCATGAAAACAAATGGACAATTTGGGAGCATATTGATCAGTGTTAATCACTGAATAATTTGTGTGATACTGTCGAGGCTCGTCTGGACTGTTTTCAGTAGCATCTTGGGTCAGGAGAATCTCCATTAAGTAACAGTATGAGGAAAATATCACCTTTTATTCACCATTTACATGTACCAGGAGGAAAGCCCTTCTGGATGAAGATCACTGATAGGAGGAAAGCCCTTCTGGATAAAGATCACTGATAAGAGGAAAGCCCTTCTGGATGAAGATCACTGGTAGGAGGAAAGCCTAACCTGTCTGGATAAAGATCATTGATAGGAGGAAAGCCTAACCTGTCTGGATAAAGATCACTGATAGGAGGAAAGCCTAACCTGTATGGATAAAGGAGATCACTGATAGGAGGAAAGCCTGACCTGTATGGATAAAGGAGATCACTGATAGGAGGAAAGCCTAACCTGTATGGATAAAGGAGATCACTGATAGAAGGAAAACCTGACCTGTTGGATAAAGGAGACCACTGATAGGAGGAAAGCCTAACCTGTCTGGATAAAGATCACTGATAGGAGGAAAGCCTAACCTGTCTGGATAAAGATCATTGATAGGAGGAAAGCTTGACCTGTATGGATGAAGGAGATCACTGATAGGAGGAAAACCTGACCTGTTGGATGAAGGAGATCACTGATAGGAGGAAAGCCTGACCTGTATGGATAAAGGAGACCACTGATAGGAGGAAAGCCTAACCTGTATGGATAAAGGAGATCACTGATAGGAGGAAAGCCTGACCTGTATGGATAAAGGAGACCACTGATAGGAGGAAAGCCTGACCTGTATGGATAAAGGAGATCACTGATAGGAGGAAAGCCTAACCTGTATGGATAAAAGGAGATCACTGATAGGAGGAACGCCCTTCTGGATAAAGATCACTGAGGAGGAGAACCTAAACTGGATGGTGTTCAGAGATAGATGGGAGGGGTTGAGGGGAGCTGAAGGATGGGACTAAAAACAAACAAAAGATAACTATTGTAAAATATACTGTGTCCATAAAATGTATATAGTATGTACAAGCTGGAAGTAGAAACGTACTTGTTGTCCATTCCTCCAGTTAGGGGATGGGTAGTAGGGTTATCATATATTATAGTAGAATCAGATTTAAAAAGCAGGTAAAAATACACCCTATGGACCACTAGAACGGTGAAGTAACCCGAACATAGGCACATGCACACATACACATGTATGTTTCGTTGTAGATACAGTGGGGCAAAAAAAGTATTTAGTCAGCCACCAATTGTGCAAGTTCTCCCACTTAAAAAGATGAGGCCTGACATTTTCATCATAGGTACACTTCAACTATGACAGACAAAATGATTTTTAAAAATCCAGAAAATCATATTGTAGGATTTTTAATGACTTTATCTGCAAATTATGGTGGAAAATAAGTATTTGGTCACCTACAAACAAGCAAGATTTCTGGCTCTCACAGACCTGTAACTTCTTCTTTAAGAGGCTCCTCTGTCCTCCACTCGTTACCTGTATTAATGGCACCTGTTTGAACTTGTTATCAGTATAAAAGACACCTGTCCACAACCTCAAACAGTCACACTCCAAACTCCACTATGGCCATGACCAAAGAGCTGTCAAAGGACACCCGAAACAAAATTGTAGACCTGCACCAGGCTGGGAAGACTGAATCTGCAATAGGTAAGCAGCTTGGTTTGAAGAAATCAACTGTGGGAGCAATTATTAGGAAATGGAAGACATACAAGACCACTGATAATCTCCCTCGATCTGGGGCTCCACGTAAGATCTCACCCTGTGGGGTCAAAATTATCACAAGAACGGAGAGCATTTGGATGATCCAGAAAAAGATTGGGAGAATGTCATATGGTCAGATGAAACCAAAATATAACTTTTTGGTAAAAACTCAACTCGTCGTGTTTGGAGGACAAAGAATGCTGAGTTGCATCCAAAGAACACCATACCTACTGTGAAGCATGGGGGTGTAAACATCATGCTTTGGGGTTGTTTTTCTGCAAAGGGACCAGGACGACTGATCCATGTAAAGGAAAGAATGAATGGGGCCATGTATCGTGAGATTTTGAGTGAAACCCTCCTTCCATCAGCAAGGGCATTGAAGATGAAACGTGGCTGGGTACTTTCAGCATGACAATGATCCCAAACACACCGCCCGGGCAACGAAGGAGTGGCTTCGTAAGAAGCATTTCAAGGTCCTGGAGTGGCCTAGCCAGTCTCCAGATCTCAGATCTCAACCCCATAGAAAATCTTTGGAGGGAGTTGAAAGTCCGTGTTGCGCAGCAACAGCCCCAACACATCACTGCTCTAGAGGAGATCTGCATGGAGGAATGGGCCAAAATACCAGCAACAGTGTGTGAAAACCTTGTGAAGACTTACAGAAAACGTTTGACCTCTGTCATTGCCAACAAAGTGTATATAACAAAGTATTGAGATAAACTTTTGTTATTGACCAAATACTTATTTTCCACCATAATTGGCAAATAAATTCATTAAAAATCCTACAATGTGATTTTCTGGATTTTTTTTTCTCATTTTGTCTGTCGTAGTTGAAGTGTACCTATGATGAAAATTACAGGCCTCTCTCATATTTTTAAGTGGGAGAACTTGCACAATTGGTGGCTGACTAAAGGCCGTGAACACCACACGCCAGGCCCTGGACACCACATGCCAGGCCGTGGACACCACACCACACGCCAGGCCGTGGACACCAAACGGCAGGCCGTGGACACCACACGACAGGCTGTGGACACCACACGCCAGGCCATGGACACTACACGCCAGGCCGTGGACACCACACCAGACGGCAGGCCGTGGACACCACACCACACGCCAGGCCGTGGACACCACACACCAGGCCGTGGACACCACACGCCAGGCCCTGGACACCACACCACACGACAGGCCGTGGACACCACACCACACGCCAGGCCGTGGACACCACACGCCAGGCCGTGGACACCACACCACACGGCAGGCCGTGGACACCACACGCCAGGCCCTGGACACCACACGGCAGGCCGTGGACACCATGATCGGGGCAAGCATCAGTCAAAACCAGACTCAGCTTAGAGGAGGTGGTGCAACACCAGGGGCTGGTTGCTCGCTAACCTCTACCACGTTTCCTTGGCCTCCTATCTGAAAGGACTGGATAGGTGGAAGAACAGCCTTATTACTATGGACTACTGGAGGGCAATTGACTAATTAGTCCTTGTAGGTTTTGTAATGCACACACATTTTTGTGCACAAATGGGAGTTTATCAATTTTAGTGTCTGGATTTCATTAATACAATCAGATGGAAGGAAAAGCAGGAAATACACTTACATCAGAACATCAGAACATCACAACATCAGAACATCAGAATATCACATCAGAACATCAGAACATCAGAATATCACATCAGAACATCAGAATATCACATCAGAACATCACAACATCAGAACATCACAACATCAGAACATCAGAATATCACATCAGAACATCAGAACATCCTAATATCACATCAGAACATCAGAACATCACAACATCAGAACATCAGAACATCACAACATCAGAACATCACAATATCACATCAGCACATCACAACATCAGAACATCACAATATCAGAACATCACAACATCAGAACATCACAATATCACATCACAACATCAGAACATCACAATATCAGAACATCACAATATCAGAACATCACAATATCACATCACAACATCAGAACATCACAACATCAGAACATCACAATATCACATCACAACATCAGAACATCACAACATCAGAACATCATATTATCAGAACATCACAATATCACATCACAACATCAGAACACCACAACAGCAGAACATCATATTATCAGAACATCATAATGTCAGAAAATCAGAACATCAAAACATCATAATATCAACATCACAACATCATAATATCACAACATCATAATATCAGAACATCACAACATCAGAACATCACAACATCAGAACATCATAATATCAACATCACAACATCACAATATCAGAACATCATAATATCAGAACATCACAATATCAGAACATCATAATATCAGAACATCACAATATCAGAACATCATAATATCAACATCATAATATCACAACATCACAACATCAGAACATCATAATATCAACATCATAATATCACAACATCAGAACATACTAATATCACATCACAACATCAGAACATCAGAACATCATAATATCACAACATCATAATATCAGAACATCACAACATCACAACATCATAATATCATAATATCACAACATCATAATATCAGAACATCAGAACATATTATCAGAACATCATATCAGAACATCATCATATCAGAACATCATATCAGAACATCATCATATCAGAACATCATATCAGAACATCATCATATCAGAACATCATATCAGAACATCATCATATCAGAACATCATATTATCAGAACATCATATTATCAGAACATCAGAACATCATATTATCAGAACATCATATCAGAACATCAGAACATCATATCAGAACATCATATTATCAGAACATCATATTATCAGAACATCAGAACATCATAATATCAGAACATCATATCAGAACATCAGAACATCATATCAGAACATCAGAACATCATATCAGAACATCATATTATCAGAACATCAGAACATCATAATATCAGAACATCATATCAGAACATCAGAACATCATATCAGAACATCAGAACATCATATCAGAACATCATAATATCAGAACATCAGAACATCAGAACATCATATCAGAACATCATATCAGAACATCAGAACATCATATCAGAACATCAGAACATCATATCAGAACATCAGAACATCATAATATCAGAACATCATAATATCAGAACATCATATCAGAACATCATATCAGAACATCAGAACATCATATCAGAACATCATATTATCAGAACATCATATTATCAGAACATCAGAACATCATATCAGAACATCAGAACATCATATCAGAACATCAGAACATCATATTATCAAAACATCATATTATCAGAACATTAGAACATCATAATATCAGAACATCATATTATCAGAATATCAGAACATCAGAACATCATATTATCAGAACATCAGAACATCATAATATCAGAACATCACAACATCATAATATCAGAACATCAGAACATCATATTATCAGAACATCAGAACATCATAATATCAGAACATCAGAACATCATAATATCAGAACATCACAACATCATAATATCAGATCATCATAATATCACAACATCAGAACATCAAAATATTCTGCCAGTGCCAACTATATAATATATAATAAACTGGATTGATAGTTTTGATGTGTCTTTATACATCAACATGTAGTTTACGTGGTCTGCTGTAATTAACCACTCTGAAAACTGTCTCTAGGCAACACTGGTGATGTCAATGCAGATCAGACATGTCACCGTGTTTTGATAGTAGATGATTGTGTGGGTTCTGGTTGGTAATCACCGTATCTGTCTATATTGGATACGTCTTGTTTCTGTCAACTTCAACTAACAACTGTTAAAGCCTCCATTGATGTGCAGTACTAATTTCCTGGAAGTTAATTTGGTAACATCTGACATAGCCCTCTCCTTCTGTAGTTCCCTCTGGGGTAGTTGAGATCTTTGTCTCTGATTTCATTCTAAATGGAACCCTATTCCCTATATATAGTGCACTACTTTAGTTAGACCAGGGCTGGCACCCTAATCTCTACATAAAGTGCACTACTTTAGACCAAGGCTGGCACCCTATTCCCTACATATAGTGCACAACTTTAGACCAGTGCTGGCACCCTATTCTATACTACCATTCCAGTATTTTACTTGCTATATTGTATTTACTTTGCCATCTTGGCCTTTTTTGCCTTTACCTCCCTTCTCACCTCATTTGCTCACATTGTATATAGACTTGTTTATACTGCATTATTGACTGTATGTTTGTTTTTACTCCATGTGTAACTCTGTGTCGTTTTATCTGTCGAACTGCTTTGCTTTATCTTGGCCAGGTCGCAATTGTAAATGAGAACTTGTTCTCAACTTGCCTACCTGGTTAAATAAAGGTGTTCTCAACTTGCCTACCTGGTTAAATAAAGGTGTTCTCAACTTGCCTACCTGGTTAAATAAAGGTGTTCTCAACTTGCCTACCTGGTTAAATAAAGGTGTTCTCAACTTGCCTACCTGGTTAAATAAAGGTGTTCTCAACTTGCCTACCTGGTTAAATAAAGGTGTTCTCAACTAGCCTACCTGGTTAAATAAAGGTGTTCTCAACTAGCCTACCTGGTTAAATAAAGGTGTTCTCAACTTGCCTACCTGGTTAAATAAAGGTGTTCTCAACTAGCCTACCTGGTTAAATAAAGGTGTTCTCAACTAGCCTACCTGGTTAAATAAAGGTGTTCTCAACTTGCCTACCTGGTTAAATAAAGGTGTTCTCAACTTGCCTACCTGGTTAAATAAAGGTGTTCTCAACTAGCCTACCTGGTTAAATAAAGGTGTTCTCAACTTGCCTACCTGGTTAAATAAAGGTGTTCTCATCTAGCCTACCTGGTTAAATAAAGGTGTTCTCAACTTGCCTACCTGGTTAAATAAAGGTAAATAAAAAAAATAAAAAAAACATAAAGTGCACTACTTTAGACCAAGGCTGGCACCCTATTCCCTACATATAGTGCACTACTTTAGACCAGGGCTGGCACCCTATTCCCTACATATAGTGCACTACTTTAGACCAAGGCTGGCACCCTATTCCCTACATATAGTGCACTACTTTAGACCAGGGCTGGCACCCTATTCCCTACATATAGTGCACTACTTTAGACCAAGGCTGGCACCCTATTCCCTACATATAGTGCACTACTTTAGACCAGGGCTGGCACCCTATTCCCTACATATAGTGCACTACTTTAGACCAAGGCTGGCACCCTATTCCCTACATATAGTGCACTACTTTAGACCAGGGCTGGCACCCTATTCCCTACATATAGTGCACTACTTTAGACCAGGGCTGGCACCCTATTCCCTACATATAGTGCACTACTTTAGACCAGGGCTGGCACCCTATTCCCTACATATAGTGCACTACTTTAGACCAGGGCTGGCACCCTGTGAACTACTTTAGACCAGGGCTGGCACCCTATTCCCTACATATAGTGCACTACTTTAGACCAGGGCTGGCACCCTGTGCACTACTTTAGACCAGGGCTGGCACCCTATTCCCTACATATAGTGCACTACTTTTGACAGAGCTCTATGGATAATAGGGCACCAATTTGGAACGTAGACTTGGTCTTAATTCATTACATTCAGCAACAAATCAGTTTGTCTCTCTAATCAAGAGCAGGAAGTCGTGATGTACTGTACACTGGTTCCCCAGGAATGACATCTTTTCCAGAACTTTCCTCTTCTCACCGTCCGTCTGTCGCCCAGATTACTGGTGACATTTGTTGAGCTGAGTTTCCATCTTCCACCTCTTTACTTTTCCACCGAATTGTTGATTGTACTCAGTTTAAAGTAGTGTGTCAGCCTTCAGTCCACCTCACCAATGGAATAGGACACGTCCAAACAGCACCCTATTCCCTGTGAAGTGTACTACATTTGACGAGGACCAATAAGAAATAGGGATCCATTTGGGATATAATCCAGTCTGCTCATAGGGCCTACGGACATACCAGCATATTGGATAAATATGGAGGTAATTTTTCTGCCTCTGAAGTCCCTCCTTCCTCCATCCCTCCTACTCCTCTATGTGCTCAGTGTAGAAGGCATTAGGTCACTAACCAGGCATTTCAGTAGAAGCACATTTGAACAAACAAACGGCATGTCAAACTGCATGAGGTAACAAGCTCCGCTCTGGTTCTGCTGTGTTTATTGAACCAGTCTGTTTGGTATAGGAGTAGAGCGCTAGGCTAGCTATACAGCTAGCTACACTGTACTAACAGAGAGAAGGGTTGGGTAATAGATGATTTAACCAGTCTGTTTGGTATAGGAGTAGAGCGCTAGGCTAGCTATACGGCTAGCTACACTGTACTAACAGAGAGAAGGGTTGGGTAATAGATGATTTAACCAGTCTGTTTGGTATAGGAGTAGAGCGCTAGGCTAGCTATACGGCTAGCTACACTGTACTAACAGAGAGAAGGGTTGGGTAATAGATGATTTAACCAGTCTGTTTGGTATAGGAGTAGAGCGCTAGGCTAGCTATACAGCTAGCTACACTGTACTCACAGAGAGAAGGGTTAGGTAATAGATGATTTAACCAGTCTGTTTGGTATAGGAGTAGAGCGCTAGGCTAGCTATACAGCTAGCTACACTGTACTGACAGAGAGAAGGGTTAGGTAATAGATGATTTAACCAGTCTGTTTGGTATAGGAGTAGAGCGCTAGGCTAGCTATACAGCCAGCTACACTGTACTGACAGAGAGAAGGGTTGGGTAATAAATGATTTAACCAGTCTGTTTGGTATAGGAGTAGAGCGCTAGGCTAGCTATACAGCCAGCTACACTGTACTGACAGAGAGGAGGGTTAGGTAATAGATTATTTAACCAGTCTGTTTGGTATAGGAATGGAGCGCTAGGCTAGCTATACAGCTAGCTACACTGTACTGACAGAGAGAAGGGTTAGGTAATATATTATTTAACCAGTCTGTTTGGTATAGGAGCAGAGCGCTAGGCTAGCTATACAGCTAGCTACACTGTACTGACAGAGAGAAGGGTTGGGTAATATATTATTTAACCAGTCTGTTTGGTATAGGAGCAGAGCGCTAGGCTAGCTATACAGCTAGCTACACTGTACTGACAGAGAGGAGGGTTGGGTAATAGATGATTTAACCAGTCTGTTTGGTATAGGAGCAGAGCGCTAGGCTAGCTATACAGCTAGCTACACTGTACTGACAGAGAGAAGGGTTGGGTAATAAATGATTTAACCAGTCTGTTTGGTATAGGAGTAGAGCGCTAGGCTAGCTATACAGCCAGCTACACTGTACTGACAGAGAGGAGGGTTAGGTAATAGATTATTTAACCAGTCTGTTTGGTATAGGAGCAGAGCGCTAGGCTAGCTATACAGCTAGCTACACTGTACTGACAGAGAGAAGGGTTGGGTAATATATTATTTAACCAGTCTGTTTGGTATAGGAGCAGAGCACTAGGTTATCACAGCACACGTTTCACTCAAATTGAGTTTCTCTATTGAAAACAAATCTACAACTACCTTAGACAAACATCAACAAATGTGGGAGCCTGTTGAGCTGAAAAATAAGTAGTTGCTTTGGCCGGTGTGCTTAAGGGTCAGCAGGAAATGTGCTTTTACGGCTTGATTTCTGCTAATGCTGTTCTAGCAAGTCTGCCTTAACTTTCACAATCAGTCAGACTAAGTCTGCTACTTCACAATCAGCTGGACCAAGGCCGCTACGTCACAATCAGCCAGATCAGACTGCTACTTCACACTCAGCCAGACCAGGCTGCTACTTCAAAATCAGCCAGACCAGGCTGCTACTTCACAATCAGTCAGACCAGGCTGCTACTTCACAATCAGCCAGACCAGGCTGCTACTTCTCACTCAGTCAGACCAAGTCTGCTACTTCACACTCAGCCAGACCAGGCTGCTACACTTAGACTTAACGTTTGTTAAGATATTGAGTCTAATGTTACTATTGTACAGGATGTGAACAGGTGACTACAATGGATTAAAGTGAGCAAAAATAAATCAATCTTTTTTGATGAGTGCTCCAATTAGTTTTTACCTCAAATTAGTTATTTTTTTACATTTTTCTTGGTAAGCCATTTTCATGATTTTTGACATTGTTGTTGATCACCCGTCCTTTCCTTAGTTCGCTGAAGCGTGAAGGACCACCTGAACTCTAATATCACTACTTAACACTGATATATGTTACCACATTGCTGGTGGATCTAATGGGTGCCAACAAGATCACAGTTGCAATGAGTGATGGGAGGAGAGAGAATGAGAGGTAGAAAGAAAGAAGGAGAGAGACATACAGAGGAGAGACACACACAGAGAAAGACACAGTGAAAGAGAGAGAGAGAGTCAGAGTGAGTAAGAGAGAGAGGGAGTGAAAGAGAGAGGGAGTCAGAGTGAGTGTGTGAGAGAGAGCAAGTGAAAGAGTGAGTGAGAGAGAGAGAGAGTCAGAGAGTGAGTGTGTGAAATAGAGAGTGAGTGTGTGAGAGAGAAAGAGAGTAGGAGAGAGTGGGTGAAATAGAGAGAAAGAGTGTGTGTGAGAGAGAGCAAGTGAAAGAGAGAGTGAGAGAGAGAGCGACAGTCAGAGAGTGAGTGAAAAAGAGTAAAAGAGAGAGAGTCCGAGAGAGTGAGTGAAAGAGAGAGAGAGAGAGTGAAACAGACAGTAAAAGAGAGAGAGTCCGAGAGAGTGAGTGAAAGAGAGAGAGAGTCCGAGAGACTGAGAGAAAGAGAGAGAGAGAGTTAAAGAGAAACAGAGCAGAGTCCCTGGGTTTACACTAGCACACCAACCATTCCACCCATTCATTTTGTACCACCTTCTACTCAACTTGCCCTGTGAGGGCGCCCACATTAATCATGTTAAGAATTAGACTTAGCCTTCCCTCATCAAGCTGCAACGGACAAATTACAGGCTGGCTTCAGACCCTGACTGACAGGCCTAGACCAGAGGAGTCCTTCTCAAATCAAATCAAATCAAATCAAAATCAAATCTCTCTGTCTCTCTCTCTCTCTCTCTCTCCGATTCAATTCAATAAGTGAGGTAGATAATATATAAAGTGAAATAAACAATACAAATGAACAGTAAACATTACACATGCAGAAGTTTCAAAACAATAAAGACAATCAAAATGTCATATTATATATATACAGTGTTGTAACAATGTACAAATGGTTAAAGGACACAAGATAAAATAAATAAGCATAAATATGGGTTGTATTTACAATGGTGTTTGTTCTTCACTGGTTGCCCTTTTCTCGTGGCAACAGGTCACAAATCATGCTGCTGTGGTCTTGCTCACCCTCTCTCTCTCTCTCTCTCTCTCTCTCTCTCTCTCTCTCTCTCACTCACACACACACACACACACACACACACACACACACACACACACACACACACACACACGAACACACACACACACACACACACACACACACACACACACACACACACACACACACACACACACACACACACACACACACACACACACACACACACACACACACACACGCACACACACACCAGTTTGGTTTCTATCCTTTACAACATACTGTAGAGGCATCACCAATCCATATACAGACTCTGATCTAGGATCAGCTCACCCTTTCCTGATTCTAAACATAACCTCTAGGGGGAAAAATATGGACTGTCCTTAGATCAGCCGTTATCCAGTAATATACCATAATGTGCACCAGCCATATAATGATGTTATGCTGTCATTCTACAGAACAGCCAACTCTGAGTCTGTGTCACAAATAGCACGCTATCTGGTCAAAAGAAGTGCACTTCATAGGGATTAGGGTGCCGTTTGGGATGCGTGTGTAGACTGTTGATTGATGTTTACCTCTGACTTGGCCCTGACCTAGCCTGAAAACCCCCAAGCCCATGTGGGTGCAACATGAAATCAGGGCTTTTCCAGCTTAAAGCGTGGACTTCCTCAACACATAAAGACTTGATCAGCTCGCTCCGTGGTTGAGGAACACATTTACTCTCTGATAGACGCGCACACACACACACACACACACACACACACACACACACACACACACACACACACACACACACACACACACACACACACACACACACACACACACACACACACACACACACACACACACACACACACACACACTCTCTGATCTAGCTGAGGTGTATAATGGACTTGATCCTCATAATTCCTTTGACAGTGGTGCATTCTCTGTCTGTACAAACACACACACTCACTCACACAGTGGTGCATTCTCTGTCCGTACAAGCAGATGAGACCACAGCTGTTGGGACGTAAATTTCCAAATTAATTCTCCAACCTCTAAACTGAAGGCCGTGAATGTGGAATTCTTCCCAAATCACAGATCATTGTTCTTAAGGTGTGTGTGTGTGTGTGTGTGTGTGTGTGTGTGTGTGTGTGTGTGTGTGTGTGTGTGTGTGTGTGTGTGTGTGTGTGTGTGTGTGTGTGTGTATACACAGCTCTATGGGCCTGCTGAGAGTGTGTGTGTGTGTATTTAGGGGTATTGTATGTGTGTGTGTTGTGTGTTTAGGGGTATCGTGTGTTGTGTGTTTAGGGGTATTGCGTGTGTGTGTGTGTTGTGTGTTTAGGGGTATGTTGTGTGTTTAGGGGTATGGTGTGTGTGTGTGTTGTGTTTTTGGGACAGGGATGAAGTGGATCAGTCTGCTCTCAGTGGTCCTCTCTCTGATGTCAGAAGGGTGTGTTGATGTTCCAACAGCTGGAGCAGCTCTATGGTTACCTCTCAAACAGCACCCTGGTCCCTATAGTGGTTACTTCTCTAACAGCACCCTGGTCCCTATAGTGGTTACCTCTCTAACAGCACCCTGGTCCCTATAGTGGTTACCTCTCAAACAGCACCCTGGTCCCTATAGTGGTTACCTCTCAAACAGCACCCTGGTCCCTATAGTGGTTACCTCTCAAACAGCAACCTGGTCCCTATAGTGGTTACCTCTCAAACAGCACCCTGTTTCCTAAACAGCTAGAGCAGCTCCATGGTTACCTCTCAAACAGCACCCTGGTCCCTATAGTGGTTACCTCTCAAACAGCACCCTGGTCCCTATAGTGGTTACCTTTCAAACAGCACCCTGGTCCCTATAGTGGTTACCTCTCAAACAGCACGCTGGTCCCTATACAGCTGAGCAGCTCCATGGTTACCTCTCAAACAGCACCCTGGTCCCTATAGTGGTTACCTCTCAAACAGCACCCTGGTCCCTATAGTGCACTACTGTGAGTAACCTTGTCCCTGCCAGAATGGCCCATAGGGCAGGAGCCTATCTCCTGTTTCTGTGGAGTGAGGCTTCTTGATATACAGTTGAAGTCAGAAGTTTACATACACCTTAGCCAAATACCTTTAAACTCAGTTTTTCACAATTCCTGACATTTAATCCTAGCAAGTCTCCCCCTTTTTCCTCCAAACATAACGATGGTCATTATGGCCAAACAGTTCTATTTTTGTTTCACCAGACCAGAGGACATTTCTCCAAAAAGTACGATCTTTGTCCCCATGTGCAGTTGCAAACCGTAGTCTGGCTATTTTATGGCGGTTTTGGAGCAGTGGCTTCTTCCTTGCTGAGCGGCCTTTCAGGTTATGTTGATATAGGACTCGTTTTACTGTGAATATTGATACTTTTGTACCTGTTTCCTGCAGCATCTTCACAAGGTCCTTTGCTGTTGTTCTGGGATTGACTTGCACTTTTCGCACCAAAGTACGTTCATCTCTAGGAGACAGAACACGTCTCCTTCCTGAGCGGTATGACGGCTGCGTGGTCCCATGGTGTTTATACTTGCGTACTATTGTTTGTACAGATGAACGTGGTACCTTCAGGCGTTTGGAAATTGCTCCCAAGGATGAACCAGACTACATTTTTTTTTCTGAGGTCTTGGCTGATTGCTTGACGTCATGGGAACATCAAAAGAAAAGAAGCACTGAGTTTGAAGGTAGGCCTTGAAATACATCCACAGGTACACCTCCAACTGACGCAAATGATCAGAAGCTTCTAAAGCCATGACATCATTGTCTGAAATTTTCCAAGCTGTTTAAAGGCACAGTCAACTTAGTGTATGTAAACTTCTGACCCACTGGAATTGTGATACAGTGAGTTATAAGTGAAATAATCTGCCTGTAAACTATTTTAGGAAAAATTACTTGTGTCATGCACAAAGTAGATGTCCTAACCGACTTGCAAAAACTATAGTTTGTTAACAATACATTTGTGGAGTGGTTGAAAAACTAGTTTTAATGACTCCAACGTAAGTGTATGTTAACTTCTGACTTCAACGCAGTTGTTGGTTAAAGGTGTTGGTTAGCTAGCTAGCGAATTTTAGCCATATTAGCATTGACATGAAATCAGTCAATATACATCGAAACTGGACATGGTATCAAGAACAAGAACAAACTAGCTGCAACGAGCCACAGCTGACCCGTCTATAGAGTTCTGGTCAAAAGAAATGCCCTTTAGAGCAGATAGGGGGCCATTTGGTACCCAGCCCGTTGGTAGTGTATCAGGAACATAGTGCATGCAGTATTCTGTAATAGCCTGATTATTAGCCAACACACACCTGTGATACGTTGTAAACAAAGCATTCTCTTGTAACACTAATAGAATACAATACAATAGAATACAATACAATAGAATACAATACAATACAATTGAATACAATAGAATGAAATAGAATACAATACAATAGAATACAATACAATACAATTGAATACAATACAATACAATAGAATATAATACAATACAATTGAATACAATACAATACAATTGAATACAATAGAATGAAATAGAATACAATACAATACAATACAATATAATACACTACAGTATAATACATTAGAAAAAAATAAAATAATAGAATCCAATACTATACAATACAATATAATACAAATAAATAGAATACAATACAATAGAATACAATACAATATAATACAATACAATACAATAGAATACAAAACAATTGAATACAATATAATACTATAGAAAATAAAATAAAAAAATAGAATACATTACTATAGAATACAATACAATATAATCAAATGAAATAGAATACAACAAAAAAATACAACACAATACAATAAAATACAATAGAATATAATAGAATATAATAGAATATAATAGAATACAATAAAATAGAATACAATAGAATATAATACAATATAATATAATAGAATACAATAAAATAGAATAGAATATAATACAATGTAATATAATCAAATAAGATACAATACAATATAATAGAATACAATATAATAGAATACAATAAAATAGAATATAATACAATATAATATAATCAAATAAGATACAATACAATATAATACAACACAAGACAATACAATACAATAGAATGCAATAGAATAGAATAGAATCCAATACAATGCAATAGAATATTATACAATATAATACAATATAATACTGTAGAAAATAATACAAAAAAATAGAATACGTTACTATAGAATACAATACAATATAATCAAATGAAATAGAATACAATAAAATACAATATAATAGAATAGAATACAATATAATATAATACAATACAATAAAATACAACACAATACAATAAAATACAATATAATACAATACAATATAATATAATATAATAAAATAAAATATAATACAATACAATATAAAATAATCAAATAAGATACAATATAATACAACACAACACAATACAATACAATAGAATGCAATAGAATAGAATAGATTCCAATACAATGCAATAGAATGCAATAGAATATAATACAATAGAATGCAATAGAGTATAATAGAATAGAATAGAATCGAATATAAACTATTCTGTAATACATGTGATAACCCAGTGCGGTGTATGACTGTTCTATAGTGTTCAACTCTGTATTGGATGACTTGAGGCATATGTGAGACTTTTTCTTCCCTCCCAGTTTTGCCGAGCGGAACATTTACTGTGAAGACAGACCGATAAACAGAGAGGCCTCCTCCTCCTCAAGTAAATAAAGGGTATGTCAATAACTCCACCCCCCCCCCACCATTTTCTCTCTCTCACGCCGTGGTTTACTGCTGATGTGGGGGTGCACTCAGCCCTTGATGGGGAGGCTAGCTAGTAGCTAAGCTAACGGTAGCATGGGGGACAGTAAAGTGAGGAGGCCCTTGATGGGGAGGCTAGCTAGTAGCTAAGCTAACGGTAGCATGGGGGACAGTAAAGTGAGGAGGCCCTTGCTTTTACGATGATGTGAATGATGTAGCCGGGAGAGTAAAAAGGAGAGAGAACAGCTTGTGTGTCTGTGTACAGCACTACAGTACATTCAGGGCGGGTGCATAGACTTTGGAACAACGAGTAAAATCCCTCTGGTGTAATTAAATGATATTGTGAGATTTGCTCTGATTAGCAGCTGTGGAAGATGTAGTTTCCTCAAGTGTTTCACTGAGAGAAGGATCAGACAGAGTGAGAAACATGAAGAGGTTACATGCCAACTGAATTTGCTGCAGTACCTCAGACACACCAGGAGATGGCAGTCAAAGACAGCTGTACTGGACCAGTCCGCTTCAAATCCGAGTTGAGGGAAAACGAGGGTTTGCATTTTACCCAACGACAGAGAGATATGGGCAGATTTAGTTCCCGTTTGGCTGATAATCACCCCTTATCGCGCAGAGAAAACAACAACAATACTAATAGTTTAATGATAGCGGTGGAAATGATTTAGGAAAGAATGTGCTACGCTTCAGAACTAATGTGATAACACAACTCTGTGTGATGGATGGATAGAGCAATGTATTGCTCTGCAAGGAGATTGGGGGGGGGGGGGGGGGGGGGAGTGGAGGTCAAGGACGTTATTTAAAAACACATTCATCAACTGATTTTCTCCTCAAGTTAGTTGGACTTACATTGACTTCCAAAAGGATCAAATAAAAGTGTTTTACTTCATTTTACTTCAGCCAGTGAAGTCTTTTGGCTTGTAGGTGAGGTTGGCACAACGGAATGGAGGGGTCACCGTGCTAAAGATACTAGATTACTACTTGTTGTACCCCCCCCCCCCCCCAGCAATGTTCCCTCTAAACTCTGTGGGCGTGCAGTTGCCCCCCCGAGACTGCCAAGCAGAAATATCATCCCACAGAGAGATGCACAAGATTGAATTTCACTCAACTTTCTAAAGCAGTGGTCACCAATCAGTCATCGCGATCTCCAAGGCATTCCTAGTAGATCACCAAACATTTCTGTAAAGAACCCAACTATAAAGCCTTTACATTCCTATTTTTTGTGTCTTTGTCTCCGGCTGTTGGAGGTAGGTGCACACCATGCTGCTGTTCTGCACGCCCGGTAGGTGAATTGTTGCCATTTTGAACCATTTCATGTCTGAAGGTACAAAATCTGCCTTCTCAGCATGTCTGGAGAGCAAATGAAGTGTATGTTTACCGCTGGCTAAGAGCTTGGCTCAGATGACCGCGTCTGCAGTAATGTAGCAGGCAGAAAACAAAAGCTACAGTAAAACTGAGATTTCAAAATGTTTAAAACCACGACTAGAGAGAGAGACTAGTCAACGAATACAGCGAAGAGATGAGTTCATGTTTACGTTCTTCCTCAGCGTCGTCAACACTTTGTATTCAACACTTTTATAAGCCATAAAATGTGTGTTCTTCTATTTCCACTCAGCGCTACAACAAGCACTACAGCAGTAATGAATGACTGGGAACCGTAGTTTATATAGGCCTGAGTTGTTGTTATTATTAGCAGCTTGGGTCTTTTTTTTTCATGTAGAGGAATATTTCACTTTCTCTGTTCATAGGAGGAACAACATGAATGTGTGCATGAGGCAGAAATAATGTGGTTGCGAGTGGAGTTTCACCGTCCCTTTTCGGTCAGTGTCACCGGAGGAAAGGATGATGAGAGGAGGACCCTCAGTCTGCTGGAGGAAAGGGAGAGATGATGAGAGGAGGACCCTCAGTCTGCTGGAGGAAAGGGAGAGATGATGAGAGGAGGACCCTCAGTCTGATGGAGGAAAGGATGATGAGAGGAGGACCCTCAGTCTGCTGGAGGAAAGGATGATGAGAGGAGGACCCTCAGTCTGCTGGAGGAAAGGATGATGAGAGGAGGACCCTCAGTCTGCTGGAGGAAAGGGAGAGATGATGAGAGGAGGACCCTCAGTCTGCTGGAGGAAAGGGAGAGACGATGAGAGGAGGACCCTCAGTCTGCTGGAGGAAAGGGAGAGATGATGAGAGGAGGACCCTCAGTCTGCTGGAGGAAAGGGAGAGATGATGAGAGGAGGACCCTCAGTCTGCTGGAGGAAAGGGAGAGATGATGAGAGGAGGACCCTCAGTCTGCTGCTTTCTCTGTCCGCTGAGACTGACCATGAGATGCAGGCACCACCAGCCCAGTAAAATACAAACCTAATGACTTAAAAGTCTGCTCACTCAGCTGTGCCTGACAAGTAATATAACAACTAATCTATTACCGGTGTGATTATATCGCCTACCTCCAATTTCAGAAATATATATTGTTTTAAATGTCCCAAACAACAATGCATTGGCAGAGCAATTCAAGCAAAGCCAATATGCAGTGAAAATGTATTGGGCCTATAGCCTACTGCACAAACCTCATTACTACAGTACTGTTTTTAATTGGTTAATGTTGCATAGTTTTACGTTTTTTAAGTCATGTTAAAAAAAAACAGCTTGCATTTTGACTCAGAAAGTGATCTTTACTCAGAAAAGGTTGGTGACCACTGTTCTAGAGTTTGCCCTGTTAACACTATCAATGTTTCCCTTTACTGTGGCAGTTGTGATTGAATCAACCCAATATTAACCACTTTCAATGAAACATACCGAAACAAAACTAACGATGCGAGAGATTTTGATGTAGGCAGAACACATCAGAGTAGGATTCTTATTGCATTGATGTGCAAGACCCTACCGTACACAGACTGGTGTGGCATAAACAATCAGAGTCTATTTAAGCAATAAGGCCCGAGGGTGTCAGGTATATGACCAATACACCACAGCTAAGGGCTGTTCTCTGCATGATGCAACGCCAGAGTGCCTGGATACAGCTGTTAGCCTTGGTATATTGGCCACATACCATAAACCCTAGAGGTGCCTTATTGCTATTATAAACTGGTTGCCAATGTAAAAAAGAAATGTTTTGTCATACCTGTGGTATACGGTCTAATATACCATGGCTGTCAACCCATCAGCATCCACGGCACAAACCACCCAGTTTATAAATGCAAATAGACCATTGCCATGGATCTTTGCCACTTACTTTGAACTGGACTGTGTTTACAGCATGAGCGGTGCTTTTGTTTTGAGATCAAAGTGAGAGCAGCATGTAGCCACTTGTGCACATTTTGTTCATATCCTCTGTTAGTTAGTGAGTTATTAGCCCAGTTATAGATCATTATTAGTCAGCAATAGGGGAGTGATTACTAGTTAGTTATTAGCCCAGTTATAGATCATTATTAGTCAGCAATAGGGGAGTGATTACTAGTTAGTTATTAGCCCAGTTATAGATCATTATTAGTCAGCAATAGGGGAGTGATTACTAGTTAGTTATTAGCCCAGTTATAGATCATTATTTGTCAGCAATAGGGGAGTGATTACTAGTTAGTTATTAGCCCAGTTATAGATCATTATTAGTCAACAATAGGGGAGTGATTACTAGTTAGTTATTAGCCCAGTTATAGATCATTATTAGTCAGCAATAAGGGAGTGATTACTAGTTAGTTAGTAGCCCAGGTATAGATCATTATTAGTCAGCAATAGGGGAGTGAATACTAGTTAGTTATTAGCCCAGTTATAGATCATTATTAGTCAGCAATAGGAGAGTGATTACTAGTTATTAGCCCAGTTATAGATCATTAATAGTCAGCAATCGGGGAGTGATTACTAGTTATTAGCCCAGTTATAGATCATTATTAGTCAGCAATAGGGGAGTGATTACTAGTTATTAGCCCAGTTATAGATCATTATTAGTCAGCAATAGGGGAGTGATTACTAGTTATTAGCCCAGTTATAGATCATTAATAGTCAGCAATAGGGGAGTGATTACTAGTTATTAGCCCAGTTATAGATCATTAATAGTCAGCAATAGGGGAGTGATTACTAGTTAGTTATTAGCCCAGTTATAGATCATTAATAGTCAGCAATAGGGGAGTGATTACTAGTTATTAGCCCAGTTATAGATCATTATTAGTCAGCAATAGGAGAGTGATTACTAGTTATTAGCCCAGTTATAGATCATTATTAGTCAGCAATAGGGGAGTGATTACTAGTTATTAGCCCAGTTATAGATCATTATTAGTCAGCAATAGGGGAGTGATTACTAGTTATTAGCCCAGTTATAGATCATTATTAGTCAGCAATAGGGGAGTGATTACTAGTTATTAGCCCAGTTATAGATCATTATTAGTCAACAATAGGGGGGTGATTGTTTCCTAAAAGAGCACAAAACATGTACATTTCTAGACATCTCTGAAAAGCAACTCAAGTAAAGAGCTTTTTTTTGTCTTAAAGGGGCAGTGTTGTATTTTGAGACAGGATTGAATGGGCAGAGGGTAGCATCATTAATTTGTCTGATTCTTTGTAATAATGGCATGGGAATAATAATGCATTTAATTTTGTCAAGTTGTTTCTTGCATCAAACAACACAAGCAACACTTTCAGTCACCTCCATGTCTGAAGGACAAGTGGATGAACAGGTTCATGTCAAACCCTCTGTGTTTGTTTAGAAGTCTGGTGGAATGTATAGATCATTACCACACATTGGCTGTTTTAGAAGTCTGATGGAATGTAGGCCTACATTGAACACCACACATTGGCTGTTTTAGAAGTCTGATGGAATGTAGGCCTACATAGAACACCACACATTGGCTGTTTTAGAAGTCTGATGGAATGTAGGCCTACATTGAACACCACACATTGGCTGTTTTAGAAGTCTGGTGGAATGTAGGCCTACATTGAACACCACACATTGGCTGTTTTAGAAGTCTGATGGAATGTAGGCCTAAATTGAACACCACACATTGGCTGTTTTAGAAGTCTGAATTTTAGAACAGCTATTTCCATGTTAAAATGTTATGGGATGCATTTCCTCCATTGTTCTTGACGGTAGGCCACTCTGATAGGTCTACATTATGATCAAATAGCAACAGAAGCTGACGTGGCTTCTACTCTATTAAATCTGTAACTTAAAGCAGCTACAGCCTCAGGGTTCACAGTAAAACACTCGCTGGAAGTCGTACAGAATTTTCACAACGTTTGTTCTCAGCAGACCTGACATTTGCTCAGTGGCGAAAAAAATTAGAGGGAAGATTCCCCCCCCCCCCCCCCCCCCCCGATGCCACGTAACCAAACTAGTTAACATGTTTTAAAACCACCAGGTACCCACGGTGCACAGACGTCAGTTCAACGTCTAGTTTCGATTTACATTTGGTTGAGTTGTTAAATAACATGGATTCAACGTGAAATCAACCAAAACATTTCACCATGTCTTTGGATTTAGGTTAAAGTAGGTAAAAAAAGAAGAAGATGAAATGCTCTTTATGTTGATGACTTTTTCAATCCAATTTCTACGTTGATTCAGCGTTATCACATTGTTTTTTGGGGGGGGGTGAAATGACGTGGAAACAACACTGATGCAACCAGTTTTTGCCCAGTGGGTTTTTGCCCAGTGGGTTTTTGCCCAGTGGGTACCCCCCCCCTTTTCTGACAACTATTTAATGATAATTTTCCCCAGTGTATTATGTAAAGGGTTAGCTCATCCCTCTCCCAGTCTTCTGAACCCATGACTATGTCTACACAGCAAATATTAACTTTAACCCTCAATGAACTGTCCTTTGACTTTGTAAAATAAGTTGTCAGCAAATGTATCTGTCTTGCAGGCAGGTTTATCTGTTTTGAGGACCGACATCTACGTTTTTGGCCCTGGAGCGAAAGCAGGACGTGAGAATGACGGTCTAGACTCTGCAGCTGTTCTCAGGGTGAAACCTTCTAAAAAACCTTCACTAAAACATGTCTGCATTTTTCCTCTGGAGAAAACAAGCCATTGATGTCAATCCAAGCGTAAAGGCTGCATATCAGATTATACTTAACTCATAGCTAGTGGGCCTGTGGTGTATCGTTTGTATGCCAGTTATCAGATCCCAGATTGAGGTCTTTTCATGCATATAAACCTTCTGAATCCGTTGTAAAGGTGTAATATTAACCTCCAATCAAGACTTACATTGCATATCTTGCTCAAAGAATGTTGCCTGCATTGCATTCTCTATGCAGAGGAAACATTTTGAATAGGAAACTTTAGACGTGATAAGTGATGCTGAAAAGACTGAGATAAGACAGAGAGATAAAAATAGATGAACTCTACATTGTGTGGGTTGTGTGAATGTACATTCTCCACGTAGTGTCTTGACAGGTCGGCTTAATCAACGTTGATGAAGATATGCGATGCACACCCATACGATTAGCGATGAGGCTGGTATAGGGTAGAAATGCATTCATTATTCAACTCCTATATGTCTCTATTTGTCTCATATTGGCTAAAGTGTGAGAAAAGTTTAGGGACTCTTCCCATTGCTAGTGGAGGGACTCTTCCCATTGCTAGTGTAGGGAGTCTTCTCATTGCTAATGTAGGGACTCTTCCCATTGCTAGTGGAGGGACTCTTCCCATTGCTAGTGTAGGGAGTCTTCTCATTGCTAGTGTAGGGGGTATTCCCATTGCTAGTGTAGGGGGTATTCCCATTGCTATAGTGTAGGGACTCTTCCCATTGCTAGTGTAGGGGGTAGTCCCATTGCTAGTGTAGGGGGTATTCCCATTGCTAGTGTAGGGGGTATTCCCATTGCTAGTGTAGTGACTCTTCCCATTGCTAGTGTAGGGGGTATTCCCATTGCTAGTGTAGGGGGTATTCCCATTGCTAGTGTAGTGACTCTTCCCATTGCTAGTGTAGGGGGTATTCCCATTGCTAGTGTAGGGGTATTCCCATTGCTAGTGTAGGGACTCTTCCCATTGCTAGTGTAGGGGGTATTCCCATTGCTAGTGTAGGGGGTATTCCCATTGCTAGTGTAGTGACTCTTCCCATTGCTAGTGTAGGGGGTATTCCCATTGCTAGTGTAGGGGTATTCCCATTGCTAGTGTAGGGACTCTTCCCATTGCTAGTGTAGGGAGTCTTCCCATTGCTAGTGTAGGGGGTATTCCCATTGCTAGTGTAGGGGGTATTCCCATTGCTAGTGTAGGGACTCTTCCCATTGCTAGTGTAGGGAGTCTTCTCATTGCTAGTGTAGGGGGTATTCCCATTGCTAGTGTAGGGGGTATTCCCATTGCTAGTGTAGGGACTCTTCCCATTGCTAGTGTAGGGAGTCTTCTCATTGCTAGTGTAGGGGGTATTCCCATTGCTAGTGTAGGGGGTATTCGCATTGCTAGTGTAGGGGGTATTCCCATTGCTAGTGAAGGGACTCTTCCCATTGCTAGTGTAGGGAGTCTTCTCATTGCTAGTGTAGGGGGTATTCCCATTGCTAGTGTAGGGGGTATTCCCATTGCTAGTGTAGGGACTCTTCCCATTGCTAGTGTAGGGGGTATTCCCATTGCTAGTGTAGGGACTCTTCCCTTTGCTAGTGTAGGGGGTATTCCCACTGCTAGTGTAGGGGGTATTCCCATTGCTAGTGTGGGGGGTATTCCCATTGCTAGTGTAGGGGGTATTCCCATTGCTAGTGTGGGGGGTATTCCCATTGCTAGTGTAGGGGGTATTCCCATTGCTAGTGTAGGGGGTATTCCCATTGCTATAGTGTAGGGACTCTTCCCATTGCTAGTGTAGGGGGTAGTCCCATTGCTAGTGTAGGGGGTATTCCCATTGCTAGTGTAGGGGGTATTCCCATTGCTAGTGTAGTGACTCTTCCCATTGCTAGTGTAGGGGGTATTCCCATTGCTAGTGTAGGGGGTATTCCCATTGCTAGTGTAGTGACTCTTCCCATTGCTAGTGTAGGGGGTATTCCCATTGCTAGTGTAGGGGCTATTCCCATTGCTAGTGTAGTGACTCTTCCCATTGCTAGTGTAGTGACTCTTCCCATTGCTAGTGTAGGGGGTATTCCCATTGCTAGTGTAGGGAGTCTTCTCATTGCTAGTGTAGGGGTATTCCCATTGCTAGTGTAGGGAGTATTCTCATTGCTAGTGTAGGCCTGTTCCTCTCTCTGTAGGAAATACCAGGCCTACTGTCTGTTCTGAGACCTGGCCTGTTCCTATCTCTGAAGGAAATACCAGGCCTAATGTCTGTTCTGAGGCCTGGCCTGTTCCTCCCTCTGTAGGAAATACCAGGCCTGCTGTCTGTTCTGAGACCTGGCCTGTTCCTCTCTCTGAAGGAAATACCAGGCCTGCTGTCTGTTCTGAGACCTGGCCTGTTCCTCTCTCTGTAGGAAATACCAGGCCTAATGTCTGTTCTGAGGCCTGGCCTGTTCCTCTCTCTGTAGGAAATACCAGGCATACTGTCTGTTCTGAGGCCTGGCCTGTTCCTCTCTCTGTAGGAAATACCAGGTCTGCTGTCTGTTCTGAGGCCTGGCCTGTTCCTCTCTCTGTAGGAAATACCAGGCCTGCTGTCTGTTCTGAGACCTGACCTGTTCCTCTCTCTGTAGGAAATACCAGGCCTGCTGTCTGTTCTGAGGCCTGGCCTGTTCCTCTCTCTGTAGGAAATACCAGGCCTAATGTCTGTTCTGAGGCCTGGCCTGTTCTTCTTTCTGTAGGAAATACCAGGCCTAATGTCTGTTCTGAGGCCTGGCCTGTTCCTCTCTCTGTAGGAAATACCAGGCCTAATGTCTGTTCTGAGACCTGGCCTGTTCCTCTCTCTGTAGGAAATACCAGGCCTAATGTCTGTTCTGAGGCCTGTTCACTCCTATTATATATAATTGATGCAGAATGTGTCATTAGATAATCAAGGGGGCATTTTCTCCCCGTTCAAAACATCCCAGGGCCTAGCAGACTCTCTTCAAAGAGACCCATTTAACTTCAGTGGAAGGTAAACAGCAGCTCCCAAAAATGACGGTCTCCAAAGTTTAAAGCAACATCGTTTATCAATCTGCCAGGCCCTGCAGGTGTGACCTCGTTCCCACACTCTAATTGACAACCCTGGACCATGTGTGTGTGTGTGTGTGTGTGTGTGTGTGTGTGTGTGTGTGTGTGTGTGTGTGTGTGTGTGTGTGTGTGTGTGTGTGTGTGTGTGTGTGTGTGTGTGTGTGTGTGTGAAAGAGAGAGAGAGAGTGTGTGCCAATTGACCACCCCAACCCCTCATCCACTCTTCGTTGAGCGTAATTGTGTGTGTGTGTGTGTGTGTGTGTGTGTGTGTGTGTGTGTGTGTGTGTGTGTGTGTGTGTGTGTGTGTGTGTGTGTGTGTGTGTGTGTGTGTGTGTGTGTGTGTGTGTTTGCATGAGAGTGAGAGTGTGAGTGTGTGTGTGTGTGTGTGTGTGTTTGCGTGTGTGTGAGAGTGAGAGTGTGTGAGTGTGTGTCAAAGTTCAAGGGCGACACCCTGTTACAGGTGTGATGAACACCAAGGCCAAACATCCCTCTTGTACTGTTGACATTTTGATAAGAGGAACAGGAAGTGAGGAGGGGATTGCTATACAAAGACTGTCTGTGCTACAACACTTGTTCTCTGTTACAATATTGGGTGTACTGCACCACACTACTCCACCTCAATATGGTGAGACCATGTCAGTACCCCGGTCTCAATATGGTGAGACCATGTCAATACCCCAGTCTCAATATGGTGAGACCATGTCAATACCCTGGTCTCAACACAGAGGGTAGTGCGTATGACCCAGTAAGTCACCGGGGCCAAGCTTCCTGCCATCCAGGACCTCTACACCAGGCAGTGTCAGAGGAAGGCCCAAAAAATTGTCAAAGACTCCAGCCACCCTAGTCATATACTGTTTTCTCTGCTACCGCATGGCAAGCGGTAGTGGAGTGCCAAGTCTAGGACCAAAAGGCTTCTCAACAGCTTCTACCCACAAGCCATAAGACTCTTGAACATGTAATCAAATGGCTACCCAGATTATTTGCACCCACAACCCCCGCACCCCCCCCCCCACGCTGTTGCTACTCTCTGTTATTATCTATGCATAGCCACTTTAATAACCCTACCTGCATGTACATATTACCTCAATTACCTCGACACCAGCGCCCCTGCACACTCTGTCAATTGACTCTGTCAATGTGGAGGCTATATACAGGGGGTACCGGTACAGAGTCAAAGTGGAGGCTATATACAGGGGGTACCGGTACAGAGTCAATGTGGAGGCTATATACAGGGGGTACCGGTACAGAGTCAATGTGGAGGCTATATACAGGGTGTCACGGTACAGAGTCAATGTGGAGGCTATATACAGGGGGTACCGGTACAGAGTCAATGTGGAGGCTATATACAGGGGGTACCGGTACAGAGTCAATGTGGAGGCTATATACAGGGGGTACCGGTACAGAGTCAATGTGGAGGCTATATACAGGGGATACCAGTACAGAGTCAATGTGGAGGCTATATACAGGGGGTACTGGTACAGAGTCAATGTGGAGGCTATATACAGGGGGTACTGGTACAGGGTCAGTGTGGAGGCTATATACAGGGGGTACTGGTACAGAGTCAGTGTGGAGGCTATATACAGGGGGTACCGGTACAGAGTCAATGTGGAGGCTATATACAGGGGATACCGGTACAGAGTCAATGTGGAGGCTATATACAGGGGGTACCGGTACAGAGTCAATGTGGAGGCTATATACAGGGGATACCGGTACAGAGTCAATGTGGAGGCTATATACAGGGGGTACCGGTACAGAGTCAATGTGGAGGCTATATACAGGGGGTACCGGTACAGAGTCAATGTGGAGGCTATACACAGGGGGTACCGGTACAGAGTCAGTGTGGAAGCTATATACAGAGGGTACCGGTACAGAGTCAGTGTGGAGGCTATATACAGGGGGTACCGGTACAGAGTCAATGTGGAGGCTATATACAGGGGATACCAGTACAGAGTCAATGTGGAGGCTATATACAGGGGGTACTGGTACAGAGTCAATGTGGAGGCTATACACAGGGGGTACCGGTACAGAGTCAATGTGGAGGCTATATACAGGGGGTACTGGTACAGAGTCAATGTGGAGGCTATACACAGGGGGTACCGGTACAGAGTCAATGTGGAGGCTATATACAGGGGGTACTGGTACAGAGTCAATGTGGAGGCTATATACAGGGGGTACTGGTACAGAGTCAATGTGGAGGCTATACACAGGGGTTACCAGTACAGAGTCAATGTGGAGGCTATTTACAGGGGGTACCGGTACAGAGTCAGTGTGGGGGCTATATACAGGGGGTACCGGTACAGAGTCAATGTGGAGGCTATATACAGGGGGTACCAGTACAGAGTCAATGTGGAGGCTATATACAGGGGGTACTGGTACAGAGTCAATGTGGAGGCTATATACAGGGGGTACCGGTACAGAGTCAATGTGGAGGCTATATACAGGGGGTACCGGTACAGTTTCAATGTGGAGGCTATATACAGGGGGTACCGGTACAGAGTCAATGTGGAGGCTATATACAGGGGGTACTGGTACAGAGTCAGTGTGGAGGCTATATACAGGGGGTACCGGTACAGAGTCAATGTGGAGGCTATATACAGGGGGTACTGGTACAGAGTCAATGTGGAGGCTATACACAGGGGTTACCAGTACAGAGTCAATGTGGAGGCTATTTACAGGGGGTACCAGTACAGAGTCAATGTGGAGGCTATATACAGGGGGTACTGGTACAGAGTCAATGTGGAGGCTATATACAGGGGGTACCGGTACAGAGTCAATGTGGAGGCTATATACAGGGGGTACCGGTACAGAGTCAATGTGGAGGCTATATACAGGGGGTACCGGTACAGAGTCAATGTGGAGGCTATATACAGGGGGTACTGGTACAGAGTCAGTGTGGAGGCTATATACAGGGGGTACTGGTACAGAGTCAATGTGAAGGCTATATACCGGGGGTACCGGTACAGAGTCAATGTGGAGGCTATACACAGGGGTTACCAGTACAGAGTCAATGTGGAGGCTATATACAGGGGGTACCGGTACAGAGTCAATGTGGAGGCTATATACAGGGGGTACCGGTACAGAGTCAATGTGGAGGCTATATACAGGGGGTACCGGTACAGAGTCAATGTGGAGGCTATATACAGGGGGTACTGGTACAGAGTCAGTGTGGAGGCTATATACAGGGGGTACCGGTACAGAGTCAATGTGGAGGCTGTATACAGGGGGTACCGGTACAGAGCCAATGTGGAGGCTATATACAGGGGGTACCGGTACAGAGTCAATGTGGAGGCTATATACAGGGGGTACCGGTACAGAGTCAATGTGGAGGCTATATACAGGGGGTACCGGTACAGAGTCAGTGTGGAGACTATATACAGGGGGTACCGGTACAGAGTCAATGTGGAGGCTATATACAGGGGGTACTGGTACAGAGTCAGTGTGGAGGCTATATACAGGGGGTACTGGTACAGAGTCAGTGTGGAGGCTATATACAGGGGGTACCGGTACAGAGCCAATGTGGAGGCTATATACAGGGGGTACCGGTACAGAGTCAATGTGGAGGCTATATACAGGGGGTACCGGTACAGAGTCAATGTGGAGGCTATATACAGGGGGTACCGGTACAGAGTCAGTGTGGAGACTATATACAGGGGGTACCGGTACAGAGTCAATGTGGAGGCTATATACAGGGGGTACCAGTACAGAGTCAATATGGAGGCTATATACAGGGGGTATGTGGAGGCTATATACAGGGGGTATGTGGAGGCTATATACAGGGGTATGTGGAGGCTATATACAGGGGGTATGTGGAGGCTATATACAGGGGGTACTGGTACCTGTTGTATTCGGCACATGTGACAAATAACATTTGATTTCATTTCATTTGAATACAGTCCGACCATGTCAATACCTTGGTCTCTGTTTACATACCTTGTGAATGGCTGTACACATTAACTACTCTGTTAAACACACTTTCCCAGCAAACACGATGTCAATCAATAGTGACAGTGTGTGTGTGTGTGCGTGTGTGTGTGTGTGTGTGTGTGTGTGTGTGTGTGTGTGTGTGTGTGTGTGTGTGTGTGTGTGTGTGTGTGTGTGTGTGTGTGTGTGTGTGTGGTCCATATATACTGTATGAGACAGCAGCATTGTAATTTACCCTCAACCTGCTCTGCTGTTTCCATCCATCACCTTGGGTGGTGTTCACATGACCTCATTTGTCACACGCACGCACACACACACGCACGTGTACACACACACACGCACACGCGCGTCTTTACCCAAGGCTTGACAGGCTGCAAACCTCGGCAGATGAAACAGCATAAATGTGATGCCTCCTCAACATGAACTCCCCCTTACTCCCCCATGAACTCCCCCCTACTCCCCCAACATCCCCCCCTTAGTCCCCCATGTACTCACCTTACTCCCCCATGAACTCCAACTTACTCCCCCTTACTCATTCATTAACTCCCCCTATTCCCCCTTGCTCCCCCTTAGTCCCCCATTAACTTAACCTCCCCCATTACTCCCCCATTAACTTAACCTCCCCCATTACTCCCCCATTACTCCCCCATTAACTCCCCTTACTCCCCCATTAACTCCCCCTACTCCCCCATTAACTCCCCCTACTCCCCCATTAACTCCCCCTACTCCCCCATTAACTCCCCCATAAACTCCCCCTTTCCTTACTCCCCCATTAACTCCCCCTTACTCCCCCATTAACTCCCCCTCTCCTTACTCCCCCATTAACTCCCCCTTACTCCCCCATTAACTCCCCCTACTCCCCCATTACCTCCCCCTCTCCTTACTACCCCATTAACTCCCTCTACTCTTCATGAACAGCTCCTCTCATCACTACATACTGAACATAAACCTTCCAGGATGAGACAAAGGCACCATTTATCATAATGTTCACTTGATCTCCACATTAGACAGGTCCTTGTGAAAACACAGAACACAATTAGCTCCACTGAATCCTACTGAATTAGTCCTCTGGTCTCTCGCTCAGTGGACAGGGTCACTAGGTAGAGGAGAGGCTGAATTAGTCCTCTGGTCTCTCGCTCAGTGGACAGGGTCACTAGGTAGAGGAGAGGCTGAATTAGTCCTCTGGTCTCTCGCTCAGTGGACAGGGTCACTAGGTAGAGGAGAGGCTGAATTAGTCCTCTGGTCTCTGGCTCAGTGAACAGGGTCACTAGGTAGAGGAGAGGCTGAATTAGTCCTCTGCCTCTCATTCAGTGGACAGGGTCACTAGGTAGAGGAGAGGCTGAATTAGTCCTCTGGCCTCTGGCTCAGTGGACAGGGTCACTAGGTAGAGGAGAGGCTGCATTAGTCCTCTGGTCTCTCATTCAGTGGACAGGGTCAATAGGTAGAGGAGAGGCTGAATTAGTCCTCTGGCCTCTGGCTCAGTGGACAGGGTCACTAGGTAGAGGAGAGGCTGCATTAGTCCTCTGGTCTCTCGTTCAGTGGACAGGGTCACTAGGTAGAGGAGAGGCTGCATTAGTCCTCTGGCCTCTTGTTCAGTGGACAGGGTCACTAGGTAGAAGAGAGGCTGCATTAGTCCTCTGGTCTCTCGTTCAGTGGACAGGGTCACTAGGTAGAGGAGAGGCTGAATTAGTCCTCTGGTCTCTGGCTCAGTGGACAGGGTCACTAGGTAGAGGAGAGGCTGAATTAGTCCTCTGGTCTCTGGCTCAGTGGACAGGCTCGCTGGCTGGAGGAGAGAAGGGAGAGAGCCAGAACATGGGGTAGTATTAATGGAGCTTGCTAACCCACAGACATAAACCATGTGAAAACACTAGCTAATTACTAAGAAAACAATGAGAGTAAAGCGCAGCGACGTGCCAACGCACACAGGCCCCTGTCGGTGTGTTTAATTGAACCAGAAGTGTTGGTACCAGAAGTGTTTTGTTGGGGTGGTGGGGGACTTGATTTAGTCTTCTTCATTATGAAACAACCCTAGTGAACGAGCCACGTCTGGGCCTGACTGTGACTGGGTTTGTAAATAAGTAAAACAGGCAGATTGTCACGCCTTGGTCTTAGTATTTTGTGTTTTCTTTAATTATTTGTTCAGGCCAGGGTGTGACATGGGTTATTGTGTTGTCGTATTGGGGGTTTTGTAGGCATTGGGATTGTGGTTGATTAGGGGTGTGTCTAGTGTAGGCTTGGCTGCCTGAGGCGGTTCTCGATCAGGTGATTCTCGTTGTCTCGGATTGGGAACCGTATTTAGGTAGCCTGAGTTTCACTTTGTATTTCGTGGGTGATTGTTCCTGTCTCTGTGTAGTTTCACCAGATAGGCTGTAATTAGGTTTCACGTTCCGTTTGTTCTTTTGTATTTTTGTATTTATAAGTTATTTCATGTATCGTCATTAGTTTTCATTAAAGATCATGATTAACCACCACGCTGCATTTCGGTCCGACTCTCCTTCAACAAACGAAGAACGCCGTTACACAGAGGGTCATGTTCTCCTCACCATGTATAATCAATAAGTTGTTTTATGGAGAAATACATTATTTTCTGGTAACTAAGAGTCACAGGTCCAAACACCCATTTAGACTGTTAAAGTCCAGCTCTGAACACTGTCTGAATCCCAAATTATTGTTTTTTTTACCTTTATTTAACGAGGCAAGTCAGTTAAGGACAAATTCTTATTTTCAATGAAGGCCTAGGAACAGTGGGTTAACTGCCTTGTTCAGGGGCAGAACAACAGATTTGTACCTTGTCAGCTTGGGGATTTGAACTTGCAACCTTTCGGTTACTAGTCCAACACTCTAACCACTAGGCTACCCTACCGCCCCAAACAGCATCCTATGTCCTATGTCGTGCACTACTACCCACAGAGCCCTGGCCAAAAGTAGTGCACTATGTAGGGAATAGGGTGCCATTTGGTAAGCAACCATTGCTAGCATGCAGACATGCTAATAGCTAGCTGTACTGTAGCAGAGGTCACACTGACCTCACCATAAAGGGATCATATCGTTAGCGTCAGGGGACACATCTTATAAAAGCTCAACCACAATGCAATAGCTCCCAAATTAGCTAAATGTGGACAGCGCTGTCTATTTAAACCAGTGTTTTTGATTCAGTGTTTTTGATTCAGTGTTTTTGATTCAGTGTTTTTTGATTCAGTGTTTTTGATTCAGTGTTTTTTGATTCAGTGTTTTTTGATTCAGTGGTTTTGATTCAGTAGTTTTGATTCAGTGTTTTTGATTCAGTAGTTTTGAATCAGTGGTTTTGATTCAGTGGTTTTGATTCAGTCGTTTTGATTCAGTGTTTTTGATTCAGTAGTTTTGATTCAGTGTTTTTGATTCAGTAGTTTTGATTCAGTGTTTTTGAATTGGGGATGGAACGTTTATGTTTTTCTTCTTTCATGTATGATGAAGTTCACAATCTGAGGAGGAACGTTATACGTCCCCTGTGCTTTACACTCTTTACAGAATAAAGAAGCACTTCGTTGGAAACGAACAAGCCCATTACCTGCAATCTCACTCAGTGATTATCTGAAAGTGTAGGTAAAGCAGCATGTGGTGCTGTGTATGAATTACACTAGGCTTTAACAGCATGTGGTGCTGTGTATGAATTACACTAGGCTTTAACAGCATGTGGTGCTGTGTATGAATTACACTAGGCTTTAACAGCATGTGGTGCTGTGTATGAATTACACTAGGCTTTAACAGCATGTGGTGCTGTGTATGAATTACACTAGGCTTTAACAGCATGTGGTGCTGTGTATGAATTACACTAGGCTTTAACAGCATGTGGTGCTGTGTATGAATTACACTAGGCTTTAACAGCATGTGGTGCTGTGTATGAATTACACTAGGCTTCAACAGCATGCGGTGCTGTGGATGAATTACACTAGGCTTTAACAGCACGTGGTGCTGTGTATGAATTACACTAGGCTTTAACAGCATGTGGTGCTGTGTATGAATTACACTAGGCTTTAACAGCATGTGGTGCTGTGTATGAATTACACTAGGCTTTAACAGCATGTGGTGCTGTGGATGAATTACACTAGGCTTTAACAGCATGTGGTGCTGTGTATGAATTACACTAGGCTTTAACAGCATGTGGTGCTGTGTATGAATTACACTAGGCTTTAACAGAATGTGGTGCTGTGTATGAATTACACTAGGCTTTAACAGCATGTGGTGCTGTGTATGAATTACACTAGGCTTTAACAGCATGTGGTGCTGTGTATGAATTACACTAGGCTTTAACAGCATGTGGTGCTGTGTATGAATTACACTATCCTTTAACAGCATGTGGTGCTGTGTATGAATTACACTACCCTTTAACAGCATGTGGTGTATGAATTACACTAGGTTTTAACAGAATGTGGTGTATGAATTACACTAGGCTTTAACAGCATGTGGTGCTGTGTATGAATTACACTAGGCTTTAACAGCATGTGGTGCTGTGTATGAATTACACTAGGATTTAACAGCATGTGGTGCTGTGTCGGTAGTGTATTATTTTAGTGTGTCTTTTCTTTATCTTCTATATTTTAGAAAGGGAAGAACGGAGTCATTTCAGTTTTTATGAAGATTATGTTTGTTTTGCTTTAATCATTGTTATCCTCTTGATATAGTACACACTGTAACAAGTAGTAAAGTGCTTTCAGCTTTTACTACAGAAACTTTACGAATCCTTTTATGGAGCAATTTCCCCTTAATTTGAAACATTTGGGCGTTATTAGCTCACTTGTTTACTTTTTAGTAAATAAAATAAACCACAATGTTTTCTCTTTTTTTTAACAGTGCCTATAAAATTAGATCTGTCTTGTCAAAGTCACAGAGTAGCCCGATTTCTGCTCTCAGACAACAACAATATGGGTGTGTCCTTAATGGCACCCTCTTCCCTATATAGTGCACTACTGTTGACCAGAGCCTTATGGACACCGGTCAAAAGTAGTGTAGTAATTTAACCATGATGAATAGGGTACCATTTGAGACACATTCTATACTTGGTCTTTGTCATTTCCAAGGGCAGACAGATAGACCCCCTGGCCAGGGTGAGCTGAGCAGCATTCTGTGGTCTGTTAGGTGTAGTCCCTCATGTTGTGCTGGTGCTGGACAGAGGCACATCTGCTCTCCTTCAGAGCCCTGGGTATTTCACAGGATTCTGGGGCCATCTCTAATCCATTTGGGTGTCAGTTAGCCTAGTGGTTAAGAGAGCGTGCGGCCAGTAACTGAAAGGGCGCTGGTTTAAATCCCAAGCTAACTGTAGAGGTCATGGGGTCATGTCGACTCTGAAAGAAAGTCTTCCCAGGTACATTGAAGGGATACTGTGAGATGCTGCATGTTTTTTGACTTACGCAGAGTCAGAAGAGCTCGCGATACCGTTTTTATCTCTCTGTGTACAGTATGAAGCAGACCTGGGTAGAAAATAGGTGTGTTTTGTTGTTTAATTGAATATGCTAACTTTTCAAAAACTCTCATATAGTTTACATGGAAAATATAGTCTATAGAGAGTTTATATAGAGAATATAGTTTATATAGAGTTTATATAGAGAATATAGTTTATAAAGAGTTTATATAGAGAATATAGTTTATATTGAGTTTACATAGAGAATATAGTTTATAGAGAGTTTAAACTAAAACTAGTTTCTTTGATATTCAAATACAGGTCTCAGAAAAACATCATATTTTACAGTATTTTGCATACCTCTCAGAAAACATAATCATATTTAAAGGTATGCAAGTTATTTGAAAGCAAAATATTTATTTGATGGCTGCCAAATATTAGTTTAAGAATCAAAAACTATAACAGTTAGTTGAATTAGTCTAAATATATGATCATTGTCACATAGTTTGGAGGGCTCTCAGATATGAATCTTAATATAGCCTATAGCCTAGAACTACATACATGAGGGACATGGAATCATCTCAACATTAGAGTAGACCACTTTTGTAGTTTCAAAATGACTAACACATATATTTTCATAATGAGTGAGACATAAGTCAATACAGCAACACTTGACATCCAGTTCTCATACATGTGTATTAAACTTAACATTTGAAGAGTCATACAGTAGTTGAGCATCACAACGTATTTATACTTCTCTGTACAACATATAATTGGCTACCTGGTTTGACTTTCAGGAGACATTCAGGAGCTGACATTCAGGAGAATAGACATTTACAAGGATGTTCAGACAGAAATGTATTGTAGATCAAATATGACAGTCAGATACTGTATATTGGAATAGTATAGGAGTTTGTGTGTGCTCTAGTGATTCTATTTCTATCTTCAACATACAGTTCCAGATTCAGCCAATCCAATAGTTTCAGAAAAGTAGTCACTTCCTGAGATCTGTATTCAAATAGTTTTATAAAGTAGTCACTTCCTGAGATCTGTATTCAAATAGTTTTATAAAGTAGTCACTTCCTGAAATGTGTATTCAAATAGTTTTATAAAGTAGTCATATTTTAGGATCTGTATTCAAATCATTTAATAAAGTAGTCATATTTTAGGATCAGTATTCAAATCGTTTTGAAAAGTAGAACAGCAACATTCACCTTGTTACATGTGCATCCTAAAGGGCAACAGCTGGTTAATTAGAGAGAGAGCGATAGATCATCGTCAAGTTAGCTGCTAAAATATCCATCCTGGAGTTTGAAGGCTGTGACTGGCAGTTTTTTTTATTTTTTTTATTTCACCTTTATTTAACCAGGTAGGCTAGTTGAGAACAAGTTCTCATTTACAACTGCGACCTGGCCAAGATAAAGCATAGCAGTGTGAGCATACAACAAAGAGTTACACATGGAGTAAACAATTAACAAGTCAATAACACAGTAGAACACGAAGGGGGGGTCTATATACAATGTGTGCAAAAGGCATGAGGAGGTAGGCAAATAATTACAATTTTGCAGATTAACACTGGAGTGATAAAAGATCAGATGGTCATGTACAGGTAGAGATATTGGTGTGCAGAAGAGCAGAAAAGTAAATAAATAGAAACAGTACGGGGATGAGGTAGGTGAAAAGGGTGGGCTATTTACCAATAGACTATGTACAGCTGCAGCGATCGGTTAGCTGCTCAGATAGCTGATGTTTGAAGTTGGTGAGGGAGATAAAAGTCTCCAACTTCAGCGATTTTTGCAATTCGTTCCAGTCACAGGCAGCAGAGTACTGGAACGAAAGGCGGCCAAATGAGGTGTTGGCTTTAGGGATGATCAGTGAGATACACCTGCTGGAGCGCGTGCTACGGATGGGTGTTGCCATCGTGACCAGTGAGCTGAGATAAGGCGGAGCTTTACCTAGCATAGACTTGTAGATGACCTGGAGCCAGTGGGTCTGGCGACGAATATGTAGCGAGGGCCAGCCGACTAGAGCATACAAGTCGCAGTGGTGGGTAGTATAAGGTGCTTTAGTGACAAAACGGATGGCACTGTGATAGACTGCATCCAGTTTGCTGAGTAGAGTGTTGGAAGCCATTTTGTAGATGACATCGCCGAAGTCGAGGATCGGTAGGATAGTCAGTTTTACTAGGGTAAGCTTGGCGGCTTGAGTGAAGGAGGCTTTGTTGCGGAATAGAAAGCCGACTCTTGATTTGATTTTCGATTGGAGATGTTTGATATGAGTCTGGAAGGAGAGTTTGCAGTCTAGCCAGACACCTAGGTACTTATAGACGTCCACATATTCTAGGTCGGAACCATCCAGGGTGGTGATGCTAGTCGGGCATGCAGGTGCAGGCAGCGACCGGTTGAAAAGCATGCATTTGGTTTTACTAGCGTTTAAGAGCAGTTGGAGGCCACGGAAGGAGTGTTGTATGGCATTGAAGCTTGTTTGGAGGTTAGATAGCACAGTGTCCAAAGACGGGCCGAAAGTATATAGAATGGTGTCGTCTGCGTAGAGGTGGATCAGGGAATCGCCCGCAGCAAGAGCAACATCATTGATATACACAGAGAAAAGAGTCGGCCCGAGAATTGAACCCTGTGGCACCCCCATAGAGACTGCCAGAGGACCGGACAGCATGCCCTCCGATTTGACACACTGAACTCTGTCTGCAAAGTAATTGGTGAACCAGGCAAGGCAGTCATCCGAAAAACCGAGGCTACTGAGTCTGCCGATAAGAATATGGTGATTGACAGAGTCGAAAGCCTTGGCGAGGTCGATGAAGACGGCTGCACAGTACTGTCTTTTATCGATGGCGGTTATGATGTCGTTTAGTACCTTGAGTGTGGCTGAGGTGCACCCATGACCAGCTCGGAAACCAGATTGCACAGCGGAGAAGGTACGGTGGGATTCGAGATGGTCAGTGACCTGTTTGTTGACTTGGCTTTCGAAGACCTTAGATAGGCAGGGCAGGATGGATATAGGTCTGTAACAGTTTGGGTCCAGGGTGTCTCCCCCTTTGAACAGGGGGATGACTGCGGCAGCTTTCCAATCCTTGGGGATCTCAGACGATATGAAAGAGAGGTTGAACAGGCTGGTAATAGGGGTTGCGACAATGGTGGCAGATAGTTTCAGAAATAGAGGGTCCAGATTGTCAAGCCCAGCTGATTTGTACGGGTCCAGGTTTTGCAGCTCTTTCAGAACATCTGCTATCTGGATTTGGGTAAAGGAGAACCTGGAGAGGCTTGGGCGAGGAGCTGCGGGGGGGGCGGAGCTGTTGGCCGAGGTTGAAGTAGCCAGGCGGAAGGCATGGCCAGCCGTTGAGAAATGCTTATTGAAGTTTTCGATAATCAGCTGGGAGGAGGTGCTCTTGTTCTCCATGGACTTCACAGTGTCCCAGAACTTTTTGGAGTTGGAGCTACAGGATGCAAACTTCTGCCTGAAGAAGCTGGCCTTAGCTTTCCTGACTGACTGCGTGTATTGGTTCCGGACTTCCCTGAACAGTTGCATATCACGGGGACTATTCGATGCTATTGCAGTCCGCCACAGGATGTTTTTGTGCTGGTCGAGGGCAGTCAGGTCTGGGGTGAACCAAGGGCTGTATCTGTTCTTAGTTCTGCATTTTTTGAACGGAGCATGCTTATCTAAAATGGTGAGGAAGTTACTTTTAAAGAATGACCAGGCATCCTCAACTGACGGGATGAGGTCAATGTCCTTCCAGGATACCCGGGCCAGGTCGATTAGAAAGGCCTGCTCACAGAAGTGTTTTAGGGAGCGTTTGACAGTGATGAGGGGTGGTCGTTTGACTGCGGCTCCGTAGCGGATACAGGCAATGAGGCAGTGATCGCTGAGATCCTGGTTGAAGACAGCGGAGGTGTATTTGGAGGGCCAGTTGGTCAGGATGACGTCTATGAGGGTGCCCTTGTTTACAGAGTTAGGGTTGTACCTGGTGGGTTCCTTGATGATTTGTGTGAGATTGAGGGCATCTAGCTTAGATTGTAGGACTGGCGGGGTGTTAAGCATATCCCAGTTTAGGTCACCTAACAGAACAAACTCTGAAGCTAGATGGGGGGCGATCAATTCACAAATGGTGTCCAGGGCACAGCTGGGAGCTGAGGGGGGTCGGTAGCAGGCGGCAACCGTGAGAGACTTATTTCTGGAGAGAGTAATTTTCAAAATTAGTAGTTCGAACTGTTTGGGTATGGACCTGGAAAGTATGACATTACTTTGCAGGCCATCTCTGCAGTAAACTGCAACTCCTCCCCCTTTGGCAGTTCTATCTTGACGGAAGATGTTATAGTTGGGTATGGAAATCTCTGGATTTTTGGTGGCCTTCCTGAGCCAGGATTCAGACACAGCAAGGACATCAGGGTTAGCAGAGTGTGCTAAAGCAGTGAGTAAGACAAACTTAGGGAGGAGGCTTCTGATGTTGACATGCATGAAACCAAGGCTTTTTCGAACACAGAAGTCAACAAATGAGGGTGCCTGGGGACATGCAGGGCCTGGGTTTACCTCCACATCACCCGCGGAACAGAGAAGGAGTAGTATGAGGGTGCGGCTAAAGGCTATCAAAACTGGTCGCCTAGAGCGTTGGGGACAGAGAATAAGAGGAGCAGGTTTCTGGGCATGGTAGAATATATTCAGGGCATAATGCGCAGACAGGGGTATGGTGGGGTGCGGGTACAGCGGAGGTAAGCCCAGGCACTGGGTGATGATGAGAGAGGTTGTATCTCTGGACATGCTGGTAGTAATGGGTGAGGTCACCGCATGTGTGGGAGGTGGGACAAAGGAGTTATCAGGGGTATGAAGAGTGGAACTAGGGGCTCCATTGTGAACTAAAACAATGATAACTAACCTGAACAACAGTATACAAGGCATATTGACATTTGAGAGAGACATACAGCGAGGCATACAGTAATCACAGGTGTTGAATTGGGAAAGCTAGCTAAAACAGTAGGTGAGACAACAGCTAATCAGCTAGCACAACAACAGCAGGTAAAATGGCGTAGACTAGGCAACGGGGCCAACAGATAAAACAAACAAGCAGAATGGAGTACCGTGATTTATGGACAGTCCAGCGTGCATCAGCTATGTAGCCAAGAGATCAGTGTCCAGGGGGCAGCGGTGGATGGGGAAGGGAAGCTGGACTGGCGAGTGTTATCCAGGTAAAAAAAACTAACAATGACCAAATAGCTTGTAGCTAGTTAGCTGGTTAGCTTCTGGAGGTTCTTGAGTGTGTTCTAAAAATAAATAAAAAATAATAGCGATTCCGTATCACATTGGGTGAGGCAGGTTTCCGGAAGGTATAAACAAATTAAAAGTCAAAAGAGATAGAAAGTAAATATGGGTCCGGTGGGCGTTTGGGACGCGGCGATTCAGGCGGTTAGCAGGCCTGTGCTAACAAGCTAACAGTTTGTAGGCCCGTGCTAGACAAGGTAGCAGTTAGCGGACCGGAGCTGGACAAGCTAGCAGTTAGCAGGCCGAATTAGCAAGCAGGGAGATAGCGAGGGCTAGAGAGTTAGCCTTTGGGGGACGTCGCGATGGGGTGAGTCTGTTTATTCCTCTTCATGCGGTGACATCGATAGACCGGTCGTGGGCCCGGGTATTGTAGCTCAGGAGTATGCTACGGTGGTAGCGCAGGCCGGGCTAGCTTCAAGCTAAGTGGGTGGAAACGCTAGCCAGGGGTAATCGTCCAGGGTTGCGGTTTAGCTAGATAGCTAGTTGTGAAGATCCAGCGTATTTGGAAGCTTAGGTTTAGCAAAATGTTTTTAAAGGGATAGCTATGTAAAAAAACGAAAAATATGTAAAAAAACGAAAAATAAACCAAATATAAACAAAATATACAGGGACACGACACGACAGGACGACTTACTGCTACGCCATCTTGGATTAACTATACGATACATGTATAGTCAGCATTTAGCTTGGAATACACAAGCACAACATGAGTGTTAGAGGATGAGCTAGTTAGCTATGTCTTGTCATCTAATCAACGATGAAAATGCTACATGTAGCTAACGCTTGCTGTAACTAATGCTGGTTGTAGCTAATGCTGACTGTAACTAATGCTGGCTGTAGCTAATGCTGGTTGTAGCTAATGCTGGTTGTAGCTAATGCTTGCTGTAGATAATGCTGGTTGTAGCTAATGCTTGCTGTAGATAATGCTGGCTGTAGCTAACACTGGTTATAGCTAATGCTGCATGTAGCTAACACTGGTTATAGCTAATTCTGGCTGTAGCTAACACTGGTTATAGCTAATTCTGGCTGTAGCTAACACTGGTAATAGCTAATGCTGGCTGTAGCTAACGTTAACTGTACCTAATGCTGGCTGTAGCTAACACTGGTTATAGCTAATGCTGGCTGTAGCTAACACTGGTAATAGCTAATTCTGGCTGTAGCTAACACTGGTAATAGCTAATTCTGGCTGTAGCTAACGCTGGCTCAATCTACCGCTGGCTGTAGCTAACACTGGTTATGGCTAATGCTGGCTGTAGCTAACGTTAACTGTACCTAATGCTGGCTGTAGCTAACACTGGTTATAGCTAATGCTGGCTGTAGCTAACACTGGCTGTAGCTAATTCTGGCTGTAGCTAACGCTGGCACAATCTACCGCTGGCTGTAGCTAACACTGGTTATAGCTAATGCTGGCTGTAGCTAACACTGGTAATAGCTAACGCTGGCTGTAGCTAACACTGGTTATAGCTAATGCTGGCTGTAGCTAACACTGGTAATAGCTAACACTGGCTGTAGCTAACACTGGTTATAGCTAATGCTGGCTGTAGCTAACACTGGTAATAGCTAACACTGGCTGTAGCTAACACTGGTTATAGCTAATGCTGGCTGTAGCTAACACTGGTAATAGCTAACGCTGGCTGTAGCTAACACTGGTTATAGCTAATGCTGGCTGTAGCTAACACTGGTAATAGCTAACACTGGCTGTAGCTAACACTGGTTATAGCTAATGCTGGCTGTAGCTAACACTGGTAATAGCTAACACTGGCTGTAGCTAACACTGGTTATAGCTAATGCTGGCTGTAGCTAACACTGGTAATAGCTAACGCTGGCTGTAGCTAACACTGGCTGTAGCTAACACTAGTAATAGCTAACACTGGCTGTAGCTAACACTGGCTGTAGCTAACACTGGCTGTAGCTAACACTGGTAATAGCTAACACTGGCTGTAGCTAACACTGGCTCTAGCTAACACTGGTTATAGCTAACGCTGGCTGTAGCTAACACTGGCTGTAGCTAACACTGGCTGTAGCTAACACTGGTAATAGCTAACGCTGGCTGTAGCTAACACTGGCTGTAGCTAACACTAGTAATAGCTAACACTGGCTGTAGCTAACACTGGCTGTAGCTAACACTGGTAATAGCTAACACTGGCTGTAGCTAACACTGGCTGTAGCTAACACTGGTTATAGCTAACGCTGGCTGTAGCTAACACTGGCTGTAGCTAACACTGGCTGTAGCTAACACTGGTAATAGCTAACACTGGCTGTAGCTAATTCTGGCTGTAGCTAACGAAGCAAACTGACATTGAGTTTGTTTTTAGGTGACAGCATAGAATTGTGAGAATTCCAAAGAATACACGTTACAAGGTAAAGAGTTAGCACACACACACGCGCACAAACGCACACACATGCACACACATGCACACTCACACACACACACACACACACACACACACACACACACACACACACACACACACACACACACACACACACACACACACACACACACACACACACACACACACACACACACACACACACACACACACACACACACACACACACACACAGTAATCCCTCATGCTGACAGGCATAGCAATGGGGGGATAATATGTCAAAGGGCAACTATGCACTGCAAAGTGTGTGTGTGTGTGTGTGTGTGTGTGTGTGTGTGTGTGTGTGTGTGTGTGTGTGTGTGTCCTGGCAAAGTATAGGATGTTTCTCCAATATATTATCAAAGCATCACAACTGTTTCTCATGTGTTTATGCTACCCACTCACTCTTTCACTCATCGGTAGAAACCTGTTTATTTTCCCTCCGCAATGTTCTGATTAGTATCATTAATATAATTAATCAGAGGAGATGAGAGATCCCTGGTGTCTAAGGATGTTCGGATTAAAATAATTCTTGAGAGAAGTTGAGAGATCCCTGTGTCTTAGGGACCTGATGTTTGGTTCTGATTAATATAATTCATGAGAGAAGTTGAGAGATCCCTGGTGTCTAAGGGACCTGATGTTTGGTTCGATGTTCGGATTAATATAATTCATGAGAGAAGTTGAGAGATCCCTGGTGTCTAAGGGACCTGATGTTTGGTTCAATGTTCTGATTCATATAATTCATGAGAGAAGTTGAGAGATCCCTGGTGTCTAAGGGACCTGATGTTTGGTTCGATGTTCTGATTAATATAATTCATGAGAGAAGTTTAGAGATCCCTGGTGTGTCTAAGGGCAGCCAGGTCACCCGTGATACAAGTCAATATTCGATGTCCATCCATGTCTGAGGACGTGGGTAGTTGCCGTGGAAACCGGACACTAGGGGGCAACAGGGAGCACGGTTACCTTCAAGTAGATTTCAGGTCAAGTAGATTTCGGTGCGTTGTGGACGGGGATGGTGGATGGACGTAAGCATCTGCCTCTGATTCTGAAGGTTGCAAGTTTGAATACAGAGATAGAGAGTTATTTAATGCCTGTCCCAAACCGTAACTCTTACCTTAACCATTTGTTGTTCATGCCTGATCGCCACTATGGCCTATTTATTGCCTTACCTCCCTAATCTTACTACATTTGCACCCACTGTACATAGATATTTATTTTGTGTTATTCACTGTACGTTTGTTTATTCCATGTGTAACTCTGTGGTGTTGTTTGTGTCGCACTGCTTTGCTTTATCTTGGGCAGGTCGCAGTTGTAAATGAGAACTTGTTCTCAACTAGCCTACCTGGTTAAATAAAGGTGTTCTCAACTAGCCTACCTGGTTAAATAAAGGTGTTCTCAACTAGCCTACCTGGTTAAATAAAGGTGTTCTCAACTAGCCTACCTGGTTAAATAAAGGTGAAATACATTTAAAAATATATATATTTTTTAATATTCCTGATCGTAACCTTAACAATTCAGAGTTAATGCCTAAACTTATCCTTAAACACTTTGAAATGTTACGTTTGAGAAACATCAATGAACATCTAATTCTGAGGTGAAACTGTGAGAGTTGGTAGGGACCTAATGTTTGGTTCACTCCGAGTTAAGACCCCCCCCCCCCAGTGGTTATTGGCTAATGTGGATACCCTTAAAAAAAACTGTTTGCGTGTGTATGTATGTATGTATGTATGTGTGTGTGTGTGTCAGTATGTGTTGTGCACGCGCTTGTGTGTGTATGTTTGTGTTTAAGGTGTGTGTGTTAATCTATCTTTTCCACCTGTCCTCTCCTTGCAGGAGGTTGTCATCTGCCTCTTTGATGTAAACTAATGGTCTTACCAGCTAGCCTAGCTTGCCCTGGTCGTCTCACTCACATACAAGCCTTGGGTTACGCTGTCCTACAGGCCTCCTGTACACACAGGGGTGGCGATGCAGACGTCTGTATTGGTCTGCTAATACAGGACTAGTAGTTGACCAGTACACTAATGGAGTTATATTGGAGTTATATTCCTGCCTTTCCAGGGAGTTTTTCCTAGCCACCGTGCTTCTACATCTGCATTGCTTGCTGTTTGGGGTTTTAGGCTAGATTTCTGTAAAGCACATTATGACATCAGCTGATGTAAAAAGGGCTTTATAAATACATTTGATTGATTGATATTATTGCACACAGATTATTATAATGTGACTTGTTAAGGAATTGTTTTGTCCTGAACTTACGTAGGCTTGCCATAACAAAGGAATTGTTTTATCCTGAACTTACGTAGCCTTGCCATAACAAAGGAATTGTTTTATCCTGAACTTACGTAGGCTTGCCATAACAAAGGAATTGTTTTATCCTGAACTTACGTAGGCTTGCCATAACAAAGGAATTGTTTTATCCTGAACTTATGTAGGCTTGCCATAACAAAGGAATTGTTTTATCCTGAACTTACGTAGGCTTGCCATAACAAAGGAATTGTTTTATCCTGAACTTATGTAGGCTTGCCATAACAAAGGAATTGTTTTATCCTGAACTTACGTAGGCTTGCCATAACAAAGGGATTGAATACTTATTGACCAAAGACATTACAGTTATTATAATTCATTCGTAATATTTTTTTCCAAAAACATAATTCCACTTTGACATTCTGGGGTGTTGTGTGTAGGCCAGTGACAAACAGCATCTCAATTTAATACATGTCAAATTCAGGCTGAAACACAACAAAATGTGGAGAAAGTCAAGGGGTCTGAATACTTTATGAAGGTACTGTACGTTGTAGAGTTGTGGTGATACGTTGTATCCCTAATTTATGCAAGAGAGAAAAAGAGAGAGAGAGGCAGAGACAGAGGGGGGGGGGGGGGAGAAAGAGAGAGAGACAGACAGAGAGAGAAAGAGAGAGAGAGAGAGACAGACAGAGAGAGAGAGACAGAGAGAAAGAGAGAGAGAGAGAGAGACAGACAGAGAGAGAGAGACAGAGAGAAAGAGAGAGAGACAGAGAGAGAGAATGATGTCCTGCTCCATTGTCCACCAGTGTGTAGTTTTGGTGTGTAGAGTAGTGGTGGTGTGTAGAGTAGTGGTGGTGTGTAGAATAGTGGTGGTGTGTAGAGTAGTGGTGGTGGTGGTGTGTAGAGTAGTGGTGGTGTGTAGAGTAGTGGTGGTGTGTAGAATAGTGGTGGTGTGTAGTGGTGGTTTCTAGAGTAGTGGTGGTGGTGTGTAGAGTAGTGGTGGTGTGTAGTAGTGGTGTGTAGAATAGTGGTGGTGTGTAGTAGGGGTGGTGTGTAGAGTAGTGGTGGTGTGTAGAGTATTGGTGGTGGGTAGAGTAGTGGTGTTGTGGGCACTGCCTCTGCATTGAGACATTCAATATCGCATCATTAAATATAATTATAGCATCTCATCAGCACATCGTTAAATATAATTATAGGATCTCTATGTTCACAAGTCTCTCTCACACGTTTCTTCCTCTGTTTATCCCACCCCCTCTCTCTCTTTCTCTACCGATATCTCCTCTCTCTTTCTCTCCCCATATCCCCTCTGTCTTTCTCTCCCCATATCCCCCTCACTCTTTCTCTCAGCATAACCCCCTCTCTCTTTCTCTACCGATATCCCCTCTCTCTTTCTCTCCCCATATCCCCCTCTCTCTTTCTCTACCGATATCCCCTCTCTTTCTCTCCCCATATCCCCCCTCTCTCTTTCTCTACCGATATCCCCTCTCTCTTTCTCTCCCCATATCCCCTCTCTCTCTTTCTCTACCGATATCCCCTCTCTCTTTCTCTCCCAATATCCCCCCTCTCTCTTTCTCTACCGATATCCCCCCTCTCTCTTTCTCTACCGATATCCCCTCTCTCTTTCTCTCCCCATATCCCCCCTCTCTCTTTCTCTACCGATATCCCCTCTCTCTTTCTCTCCCCATATCCCCCCTCTCTTTCTCTCCCCATATCCCCCTCTCTCTTTCTCTCCCCATATCCCCCTCTCTCTTTCTCTCCCATATCCCCCTCTCTCGTTCTCTCCCCGTATCCCCCCTCTCTCTTTCTCTTCCCATATTCCCCCTCTCTCTTTCTCTTCCCATATCCCCCCTCTCTCTTTCTCTTCCCATACCCCCCCCCCCTCTTGTGGAAAACTGCCAAAGGTTCTCACTGCCCTCAGTAACAATAAATCACAAAAGAACACTGTGGTCTTGGGACAGGGTATGCTCACTCTGTGGTCTTGGGACAGGGTATGCTCACTCTGTGGTCTTGGGACAGGGTATGCTCACTCTGTGGTCTTGGGACAGGGTATGCTCACTCTGTGGTCTTGGGACAAGGTATGCTAACTCTGTGGTCTTGGGACAGGGTATGCTCACTCTGTGGTCTTGGGACAGGGTATGCTCACTCTGTGGTCTTGGGACAGGGTATGCTCACTCTGTGGTCTTGGGACAGGGTATGCTCACTCTGTGGTCTTGGGACAAGGTATGCTAACTCTGTGGTCTTGGGACAGGGTATGCTCACTCTGTGGTCTTGGGACAGGGTATGCTCACTCTGTGGTCTTGGGACAGGGTATGCTCACTCTGTGGTCTTGGGACAGGGTATGCTCACTCTGTGGTCTTGGGACAGGGTATGCTCACTCTGTGGTCTTGGGACAGGGTATGCTCACTCTTTGGTCTTGGGACAGGGTATGCTCACTCTTTGGTCTTGGGGCAGGGTATGCTCACTCTGTGGTCTTGGGGCAGGGTATGCTCACTCTGTGGTCTTGGGACAGGGTATGCTCACTCTGTGGTCTTGGGACAGGGTATGCTCACTCTTTGGTCTTGGGACAGGGTATGCTCACTCTGTGGTCTGGGGACAGGGTATGCTCACTCTGTGGTCTGGGGCCAGGGTATGCTCACTCTGTGGTCTGGGGCCAGGGTATGCTCACTCTGTGGTCTGGGGCCAGGGTATGCTCACTCTGTGGTCTGGGGACAGGGTATGCTCACTCTGTGGTCTGGGGCCAGGGTATGCTGTGATTCCCCTCACCATTTCTTCCCCTCTTTCATTTTCTTCTTCTTCTTCTTCTGTCTTATTTCAGGTATTTTCCTTCTTCCTCAGTAACGGTAGAATAGATGTCTTCCTCACTGTCTCTCAACCTCTGTCATGTTACTCTTCCTCACTGTCTCTCAACCTCTGTCATGTTACTCTTCCTCACTGTCTCTCAACCTCTGTCATGTTACTCTTCCTCACTGTCTCTCAACCTCTGTCATGTTACTCTTCCTCACTGTCTCTCAACCTCTGTCATGTTACTCTTCCTCACTGTCTCTCAACCTCTGTCATGTTACTCTTCCTCACTGTCTCTCAACCTCTGTCATGTTACTCTTCCTCACTGTCTCTCAACCTCTGTCATGTTACTCTTCCTCACTGTCTCTCAACCTCTGTCATGTTACTCTTCCTCACTGTCTCTCAACCTCTGTCATGTTACTCTTCCTCACTGTCTCTCAACGTCTGTCATGTTACTCTTCCTCACTGTCTCTCAACCTCTGTCATGTTACTCTTCCTCACTGTCTCTCAACCTCTGTCATGTTACTCTTCCTCACTGTCTCTCAACCTCTGTCATGTTACTCTTCCTCACTGTCTCTCAACCTCTGTCATGTTACTCTTCCTCACTGTCTCTCAACCTCTGTCATGTTACTCTTCCTCACTGTCTCTCAACCTCTGTCATGTTACTCTTCCCTGCCTGCCTTATTCATCTGTCATGTTAGATTTTTACGACCAGTGGAAACAGCTGTGAAGACTACAACCACGAACTGTAAAATCCTCAAAACCTGCACCGCTATCTCAACAGAGCACAGTGCTTATTATGGGATGTATTAAGTTATAGTATTATTATGGGATGTATTAGGTTATAGTATTATTATGGGATGTATTAGGTTATAGTATTATTATGGGATGTATTAGGTTATAGTATTACTATGGGATGTAATATGTTATATTATTATCGGATGTATTATGTTATAGTATTATTATGGGATGTATTATGTTATATTATTATTATGGGATGTATTAGGTTATATTATTATTATGGGATGTATTAGGTTATAGTATTACTATGGGATGTATTTGGTTATAGTATTATTATGGGATGTATTATGTTATATTATTATTATGGGATGTATTAGGTTATATTATTATTATGGGATGTATTAGGTTATAGTATTATTATGGGATGTATTATGTTATAATATTATTATGGGATGTATTAGGTTATATTATTATTATGGGATGTATTAGGTTATAGTATTATTATGGGATGTATTAGGTTATATTATTATTATGGGATGTATTAGGTTATAGTATTACTATGGGATGTATTTGGTTATAGTATTATTATGGGATGTATTATGTTATATTATTATTATGGGATGTATTAGGTTATATTATTATTATGGGATGTATTAGGTTATAGTATTATTATGGGATGTATTATGTTATATTATTATTATGGGATGTATTAGGTTATATTATTATTATGGGATGTATTAGGTTATAGTATTACTATGGGATGTATTATGTTATAGTATTATTATGGGATGTATTATGTTATATTATTATTATGGGATGTATTAGGTTATATTATTATTATGGGATGTATTAGGTTATAGTATTACTATGGGATGTATTTGGTTATAGTATTATTATGGGATGTAATATGTTATATTATTATTATGGGATGTATTTGGTTATATTATTATTATGGGATGTATTTGGTTATATTACTTTTTTTTTTAATAAATATTTTCATTTATTTAAATTGGCAAGTCAGTTAACTTAAGAACAAATTCTTATTTACAATGACGGCCTACATCGGCCAAACGCGGATGATGTTGGGCCGATTGTGCGCCGCCCCATGGGACTCCCAATCACGTCCGGTTGTGATACAGCCTGGAATAGAACCAGGGGGTCTGTAGTGATGCCTCTAGCACTGAGATGCAGTGCTTAGACCACTGCGCCACACAGGACCCCATTATAATTGGCTGTGTTAGTTTATGAAATCTGACTTCTTGGATATGATGTTAATGATGTCAGAGAAAAACCTCACTGAATCATTCAGAACATGAAGAACCATATTTGTCTTGGTCAAATGTACTTTATGACATCATCACCAGAGAACAAGGTAAATCCTCCCAGACAGGTCAAATGTACTTTATGACATCATCACCAGAGAACAAGGTAAATCCTCCCAGACAGGTCAAATGTACTTTATGACATCATCACCAGAGAACAAGGTAAATCCTCCCAGACAGGTCAAATGTACTTTATGACATCATCACCAGAGAACAAGGTAAATCCTCCCAGACAGGTCAAATGTACTTTATGACATCATCACCAGAGAACAAGGTAAATCCTCCCAGACAGGTCAAATGTACTTTATGACATCATCATCAGAGAACGAGGTAAAACCTCTCAGACAGACAACATACACACAACACATTTGCAGCCTGTTTTAACCCACCAGGACCACTGTTTTGGCTGGACAAATAAAGAGAAACTGGAGGGCTCCACACACAGGACTGAAGAATTGGTTTCTCAACCCTTCTTACTGTATTGCCTTCCATGGAACTGTGGTCTCAATTTTTCCAAAGTTCTTGGTCTGATTGCAATCTCCAGATGGATCGCTTGCAGTGGTCTGGTTTTCAACGAAGAGAAAAAACAAGGTCCAAACGACAAATATCGCAAGCAGTAATCAGATATGCAGTATGACATTTTCTTTCTCGGAACCCGGAGAACACAGACACACGCACACACACACACACACACACACACACACACACACACACACACACACACACACACACACACACACACATACACACACACACACACACACACACATACACACACACCAAGTCATACGCATTTTCCTAAAACAATCCTTCACTGTTCCCTCAAGTTTAGTAATAATTGGCTTCACCCAGACACCAACCCACGAGGCCTCGTCGCAAACAATCAAAAAGCCCATTGATATTCAAGCAGCCATACAGATCCACAGTGTGATTGACTGACTGATTACTATACAGGCATCAAATGGGCTTCTAGATCCACAGTGTGATTGACTGATTACTATACAGGCATCAAATGGGCTTCCAGATCCACGGTGTGACTGACTGACTGATTACTATACAGGCATCAAATGGGCTTCTAGATCCACAGTGTGACTGACTGACTGATTACTATACAGGCATCAAATGGGCTTCTAGATCCACAGTGTGACTGACTGACTGATTACTATACAGGCATCAAATGGGCTTCCAGATCCACAGTGTGATTGACTGACTGATTACTATACAGGCATCAAATGGGCTTCTAGATCCACAGTGTGATTGACTGACTGATTACTATACAGGCATCAAATGGGCTTCCAGATCCACAGTGTGACTGACTGACTGATTACTATACAGGAATCAAATGGGCTTCTAGATCCACAGTGTGATTGACTGACTGATTACTATACAGGCAGCACACGGGCTTCCAGATCCACAGTGTGACTGACTGATTGACTAACTGACTGACTGATTACTATACAGGCATCACATGGACTTCTAGATCCACAGTGTGACTGACTGATTGACTGACTGAAGTTGGCTGCCATCATCTGTGTGTGATTTCAAGTGCAGGTCATTTCCCATATTTATCTGAATATGGGCTCGACATGAAAGAGCCTGCAGACCAAACGGCCAAATGGGTTCTGGATCATATAAATAATCCTGAGGCTTGCCTTTTAAATAAATATCTGATTCACTCAATATTAGCTCTCCAAGAGGCCTGTTTATTGTTGGACTGCCTGGGGGGTTCAATTGAGTAAGAAACCACTGTCATTATCGCCAAATCAAAGGCGTGTGATTTCAAAGGGAGCTTGACAGAGACTGCGACCGCACTTAACAAATAAATAGTTCCTCCCGTGTGTGTGTGTGTCTGTATGCACGTGTGTCACAGCGAATGGATCCAAACCCATTGTGGAACCATGGTACGATGGAGCCAGGTGATTTCCTTTGATCAGACCGGTGGCCATTTTGTAACCTACTGTACCACAGTGGGATCCATTTTGTAACCTACTGTACCACAGTGGGATCCATTTTGTAACCTACTGTACCACAGTGGGATCCATTTTGTAACCTACTGTACCACAGTGGGATCCATTTTGTAACCTACTGTACCACAGTGGGATCCATTTTGTAACCTACTGTACCACAGTGGGATCCATTTTGTAACCTACTGTACCACAGTGGGATCCATTTTGTAACCTACTGTACCACAGTGGGATCCATTTGACCAAATCTAAAAAGGTAAAAAAAAAACTATCAAATTTCCTTTTTTAACTCAAACTGTTGTAACGTAATACCAACTATAACAACCTGGAGTGTTATCGAAGCCCCATGGGACAGAAGATATTTGGTTTGTGTTTGTTGCCTGGGTGGCTGAGGGAGATGACGTTATCCATTTTAAAAGCATGTGGTCGTGACATCAGAATCAGAGACCAAAGATGATGTCCTCTGTCGATTACAGCTGGGCTGTGCGTGTGTGTGAAAGTGTCAGAGATGGGGGGGGGGGGGCTCAGCAGAACATTCTGGAAGTGATGCCGTCAATGTGCTTGGAAAGCAGAACAAAATCCCTCCATAAAGAGATGATGGGTTGAGAAATTGTCTGGAAAACAAAACAAGACTCCAAACATAGGAGTGATATTTGAGGCAGGATGAACACTTCTGTAGACTTGGGTTTAGTTTGTGTCACTAGGCATTTACCTGCTGGTTTGAACAGTCATTTAACCTATTATAACCTATAACCTAATATACTGAACAGTCATTTAACCCTATTATAACCTATAACCTAATATACTGAACAGTCATTTAACCCTATTATAACCTATAACCTAATATACTGAACAGTCATTTAACCTATTATAACCTATAACCTAATATACTGAACAGTCATTTAACCCTATTATAACCTATAACCTAATATACTGAACAGTCATTTAACCTATTATAACCTATAACCTAATATACTGAACAGTCATTTAACCCTATTATAACCTATAACCTAATATACTGAACAGTCATTTAACCTATTATAACCTATAACCTAATATACTGAACAGTCATTTAACCCTATTATAACCTATAACCTAATATACTGAACAGTCATTTAACCCTATTATAACCTATAACCTAATATACTGAACAGTCATTTAACCCTATTATAACCTATAACCTAATATACTGAACAGTCATTTAACCCTATTATAACCTATAACCTAATATACTGAACAGTCATTTAACCCTATTATAACCTATAACCTAATATACTGAACAGTCATTTAACCCTATTATAACCTATAACCTAATATACTGAACAGTCATTTAACCCTATTATAACCTATAACCTAATATACTGAACAAACAAAAAGCAACAATTTCAATGATTTTACTGAGTTACAGTTCATATAAGGAAATCAGTCAAATGAAAGAAAGGAATTAGGTCCTAATCTCTGGATTTCACATGACTGGGCAGGGGTGTAGCCATGGGTGGGCCTGGGACGGCATAGGCCCACCCACTGGGGAGCCTGGCCCAGCCAATCAGAATGAGTTTTTACCCACAAAAGGGCTTTATTACAGACTGAAATACTTTTCACTTACAACTATACATATATATATACAGTTGTAGTCAGAAGTTTACATACAGTTAGGTTGGAGTCATTAAAACTCGTTTTACAACCACTCCACACATTTCTTGTTATTAACAAACTATAGTTTTGGCAAGTTGGTTAGGACATCTACTTTGTGCATGACACAAGTCATTTTTCCAACAATAGTTTACAGACAGATGATTTCACTAATAATTCACTGTATCATAATTCCAGTGGGTCAGAAGTTTACATAAACTAAGTTGACTGTGCCTTTAATTAGCTTGGAAAATTCCAGAAAATTATGTCATGGCTTTAGGAACTTCTGATTAGAGGTGTACATGTGGATGTATTTCTAACCTTCCTTCAAACTCAATGCCTCTTTGCTTGACATCATAGAAAAAGAAAATGAAATCAGCCAAGAAAGAAATTGTAGACCTCCACAAGTCTGGTTCATCCTTGGGAGCAATTTCCATACGCCTGAAGGTTCCACGTTCATCTGCACAAACAATAGTACGCAAGTATAAACACCATGGGACCACGCAGCCGTCATACTGCTCAGGAAGGAGACACATTCTGTCTCCTAGAGATGAACGTACTTTGGTGTGAAAAGTGCAAATCAATCCCAGAACAACATCAAAGGACCTTGTAAAGATGCTTAGAGTAAACAGGTGCAAAAGTATCAATATTCACAGTAAAACGAGTCCTATATCAACATAACCTGAAAGGCTGCTCAGCAAGGAAGAAGCTACTGCTCCAAAACCAGCATTAAAAAGCCAAACTACGGTTTGCAACTGCACATGGGGAGAAAGATTGTACTTTTTGGAGAAATGTCCTCTGGTCTGATGAAACAAAAATATAACTGTTTGGCCATAATGACCATCGTTATGTTTGGAGGAAAAAGGGGGAGGCTTGCAATCTGAAGAACACCATGCCAACCGTGAAGCACAGGGGTGGCAGCATCATGTTGTGGGGGTGCTTTGCTTCAGGAGAGACTGGTGCACTTCACAAAATAGATGCCATCATGAGGTAGGAAAATTATGCGGATATATTGAAGTAACATCTCAAGACATAAGTCAGGAAGTTAAAGCTTGATTGCAAATGGGTCTTCCAAATGGACCATGACAAAGTTGTGGCAAAATGGCTTAAGGACAACAAAGTCAAGGTATTGGAGTGGCCATCACAAAGCCCTGACCAATATCCTATTGAAAATGTGTGGACAGAACTGAAAAAGCGTGTGCGAGCAAGGAAATCTGACTCAGTTACACACCAGCTCTGTCAGGAGGAATGGGCCAAAATTCACCCAACTTATTGTGGGACGGTTGTAAAAGTCTACCTGAAACGTTTCACCGAAGTTAAACAATTGAAAGGCAACGCTACCAAGTACTAGTTGAGTGTATGTAAACTTCTGACCCACTGGGAATGTGATGAAAGAAATAAAAGCTGAAATAAATAATTCTCTCTACTATTATTCTGACATTTCACATTCTAAAATAAAGTGGTGATCCTAACTGACCTAAAACAGGGCATTTTTACTGGGATTAAATGTCAGGAAATGTCAGAAAAACTGAGTTTAAATGTATTTGGCTAAGGTGTATGTAAACTTCTGTCTTCAATTGTATATTATACCCCCTTTTTCTCCCCAATTTCAATCTTGTCTCATCGCTGCTACGCCCCAACAAGCTCTAGAGGTGAAGGTTGAGTCATGAGTCACTTGGGAGGACTGTATATACTGTATATTTACACTCCAGACTCCAACATTGCTCATACTAATATTTATATATTTCTTAATTCCATTCTTTTACTTTTTAGATTTGTGTGTATTGTTAGATGTTACAGCACTGTTGGAGCTAGGAACAAAAGCACTTAGCTACACCCGCAATAACATCTGCTAAATATTTGTATGTGACCAGTAAAATGTGATTTCACTCCCTTCCAGGATATAGGAATGTGAAATAAAGTATATAGCATGTGTTTTGAGATTGGGCTCACCAGTGTTAGTATATACAGTGCCTTGCGAAAGTATTCGGCCCCCTTGAACTTTGCGACCTTTTGCCACATTTCAGGCTTCAAACATAAAGATATAAAACTGTATTTTTTTGTGAAGAATCAACAACAAGTGGGACACAATCATGAAGTGGAACGACATTTATTGGATATTTCAAACTTTTTGAACAAATCAGCCCCCTTAAGATAATACTTTGTAGCGCCACCTTTTGCTGCGATTACAGCTGTAAGTCGCTTGGGGTATGTCTCTATCAGTTTTGCACATCGAGAGACTGACATTTTTTCCCATTTCTCCTTGCAAAACAGCTCGAGCTCAGTGAGGTTGGATGGAGAGCATTTGTGAACAGCAGTTTTCAGTTCTTTCCACAGATTCTCGATTGGATTCAGGTCTGGACTTTGACTTGGCCATTCTAACACCTGGATATGTTCATTTTTGAACCATTCCATTGTAGATGTTGCTTTATGTTTTGGATCATTGTCTTGTTGGAAGACAAATCTCCGTCCCAGTCTCAGGTCTTTTGCAGACTCCATCAGGTTTTCTTCCAGAATGGTCCTGTATTTGGCTCCATCCATCTTCCCATCAATTTTAACCATCTTCCCTGTCCCTGCTGAAGAAAAGCAGGCCCAAACCATGATGCTGCCACCACCATGTTTGACAGGGTGATGAGCTGTGTTGCTTTTACGCCAAACGTTTTGCATTGTTGCCAAAAAGTTCAATTTTGGTTTCATCTGACCAGAGCACCTTCTTCAACATGTTTGGTGTGTCTCCCAGGTGGCTTGTGGCAAACTTTAAACAACACTTTTTATGGATATCTTTAAGAAATGGCTTTCTTCTTGCCACTCTTCCATAAAGGCCAGATTTGTGCAATATACGACTGATTGTTGTCCTATGGACAGAGTCTCCCACCTCTGCTGTAGATCTCTGCAGTTCATCCAGAGTGATCATGGGCCTCTTGGCTGCATCTCTGATCAGTCTTTTCCTTGTATGAGCTGAAAGTTTAGAGGGACGGCCAGGTCTTGGTAGATTTGCAGTGGTCTGATACTCCTTCCATTTCAATATTATCGCTTGCACAGTGCTCCTTGGGATGTTTAAAGCTTGGGAAATCTTTTTGCATCCAAATCCGGCTTTAAACTTCTTCACAACAGTATCTCGGACCTGCCTGGTGTGTTCCTTGTTCTTCATGATGCTCTCTGCGCTTTTAACGGACCTCTGAGACTATCACAGTGCAGGTGCATTTATACGGAGACTTGATTACACACAGGTGGATTGTATTTATCATCATTAATCATTTAGGTCAACATTGGATCATTCAGAGATCCTCACTGAACTTCTGGAGAGAGTTTGCTGCACTGAAAGTAAAGGGGCTGAATAATTTTGCACGCCCAATTTTTCAGTTTTTGATTTGTTCAAAAAGTTTGAAATATCCATTAAATGTCGTTCCACTTCATGATTGTGTCCCACTTGTTGTTGATTCTTCACAAAAAAATACAGTTTTATATCTTTATGTTTGAAGGGGGCCAAAGTTCAAGGGGGCCGAATACTTTCGCAAGGCACTGTATACGTTTGTGTGAATATAAGAGGCAGTGTGTGTGTGTGTGTGTGTGTGTGTGTGTGTGTGTGTGTGTGTGTGCGTGTGTGTGTGTGTGTGTGTGTGTGTGTGTGTGTGTGTGTGTGTGTGTGTGTGTGTGTGTGTGTGTGTGTGTGTGTGAATATACGAGGTGGATGTGGAGATGAGCTGTGCATGCCAGTGGGGAGAGCAGGTGCAGCTGTCTCTATTGCACCATGTCCTAGAATGTAGGGAATATCCTGGCCCCCACCAACCCCATGTCATCTCAGCTTTCCCACCCACCTCTCTGCTCTTCTCCCTCCATATAACTAAAAACAGGCACATCTCTTGGTGCCAAAGATCAGCAGGGGTCCTCTGGAGCAAGAGTCAAAGGGCAAAACTGGGTTGTTCTTAATTACCAACAGGGAGGAGTCCTAGGTGAAGCTCCTCCCCAGTTTAACATATCAGCTACAGTATACACATCATGTGATATACATGTAACTGCCAAAATAAAGGAAACCCCAACATAAAGTGTCTTCAAAGGTCGTTGGGAACCACAAGCCGTCAGAACAGCTTCGATGCACCTTGACATAGATTCTACAAGTTTCTGGAGCTCTATTAGAGGGAAACAACATTCTTCCACAACGATTTCCATCATGTGTTTTTTTTTTTGGTGGTGTTGATAAACGCTGTCTCGGGCGCCACTCCAGAATCTCCCATAAGTGTTCAATTGGGTTGAGATCTGTTGACTGAGACGGCCATGGTATATGGTTTACATCGTTTTCATGTTCACCAGTCATTGACCCCTCGTGCCCTGTGGATGGAGGGCATTGTCATCCACTCCCATCAGGGTTCAAATGATTCAACATAGGTTGAAGGTCCCTCAGAATGGCTGTGTATGTACTGGCGTTAACCTTGCCCTCTAAGGGGCTGAGCAGGCCAGGAACATGAACCCACACCATAACAGAGCCTCCAGAACACTCATTTACTCAAGTGTTTCCATTCTTTTGGCACTACCTGTAGGTGGTGTTCCCCTGCTCAGATGTTACTGATGCCTGTCAGATCTTACAACACCTGGATAGGTATTTCACATATCAGTTAACCACATCATATGTTGTAGCATTCCGGTGCCAGACGGCACAGTCGATGACGTGGCGCACAACCATTCGCTGAGCAGGGGAACACGACTCATGTGATGCACACACTAAAATCCAATGGTTCTATATAGTGCCAAACAAGGGTTCTTTGGCTTGTAATCATAGCGGAACCGTTTTTTATGCTATATGGAACCTTTTTTTGAAGGTTCTATAAAGAACCCTTTCATAAGATTCTAAGAAGAACCATAAAAAAAAGGTTCCACAGATCCACTGATGTTTCAGGTCTAAGTCTAGATTCTTCCCTTTTGGTTCCAGGTAGAACCCTCTTGGGAACACTTTCCACAGAGGGTTCTACATGGAATCCAAGAGGGTTCTACCTGGAACTAAAAAGGGTTCTCCTATGGGGACAGTCAAAGAACCCTTTTGGAACCCTTTTTTTCTAAGAGTGTGTGGTATTCTTGTGTACCATTTTCCAGGTCATTGTTCCAAACGGCAATTTGTTTTGAATTACTCAGTTTGTACTTGATGACTTACCTGGCTTCAATAAAGGTCAAATACATGTGGAATAAGTTTTTTAAATTTAACTAGGCAAGTCATTTAAAAACAAATTCTTATTTATAATGACGGCCTACCAGGGAACAGTGGGTTAACTGCCTTGTTCAAGGGCAGAACGATAGATTATTTACTTGTCAGCTCGGGGATTCAACCCAGCAACCTTTCAGTTACTGGCCCAACGTGTTAACAACTAGTCTACCTGCCGCTCCAGTGGTATGGCTGTTATTGGGCCTTCACATAGCTGACTCCTCCTTCACATGTCACATAGCTGACTCCTCCTTCACATGTCACATAGCTGACTACTCCTTCACATGTCATATAGCTCCCTCCTCCTTCACATGTCATATAGCTGACTACTCCTTCACATGTCATATAGCTCCCTCCTCCTTCACATGTCACATAGCTGACTACTCCTTCACATGTCATATAGTTAACTCCTCCTTCACATGTCATATAGCTGACTCCTCCTTCACATGTCACATAGCTGACTCCTCCTTCACATGTCACATAGCTGACTCCTCCTTCACATGTCATATAGCTGACTCCTCCTTCACATGTCATATAGCTCCCTCCTCCTTCACATGTCATCTAGCTGACTCCTCCTTCACATGTCATATAGCTGACTCCTCCTTCACATGTCATATAGCTCCCTCCTCCTTCACATGTCATCTAGCTGACTCCTCCTTCACATGTCATATAGCTGACTCCTCCTTCACATGTCATATAGCTCCCTCCTCCTTCACATGTCATCTAGCTGACTCCTCCTTCACATGTCATATAGCTGACTCCTCCTTCACATGTCATATAGCTCCCTCCTCCTTCACATGTCACATAGCTGACTCCTCCTTCACATGTCATCTAGCTGACTCCTCCTTCACATGTCATATAGCTCCCTCCTCCTTCATATGTCATATAGCTGACTCCTCCTTCACATGTCATATAGCTGACTCCTCCTTCACATGTCATATAGCTCCCTCCTCCTTCACATGTCACATAGCTGACTCCTCCTTCACATGTCACATAGCTGACTCCTCCTTCACATGTCATATAGTTAACTCCTCCTTCATATGTCATATAGCTGACTCCTCCTTCACATGTCACATAGCTGACTCCTCCTTCACATGTCATATAGCTGACTCCTCCTTCACATGTCATATAGCTGACTCCTCCTTCACATGTCATATAGCTGACTCCTCCTTCACATGTCATATAGCTGACTCCTCCTTCACATGTCACATAGCTGACTCCTCCTTCACATGTCACATAGCTGACTCCTCCTTCACATGTCATATAGCTGACTCCTCCTTCACATGTCATATAGCTGACTCCTCCTTCACATGTCATATAGCTGACTGCTCCTTCACATGTCATATAGCTGACTCCTCCTTCACATGTCATATAGCTGACTCCTCCTTCACATGTCATCTAGCTGACTGCTCCTTCACATGTCATATAGCTGACTGCTCCTTCACATGTCATATAGCTGACTCCTCCCCGCCTGCTACTGTACCTGCATGCAGTACAGTAACATCAGGTTACTGCTCTTTAGGTCTCCTGACATGATGCAGTACAGACAACTCCTGCACTTCTTTCATCTCAAATCAAGCACTGAGCTTTTGTTCATGAACTATTTTTTACATTTTATTTTACCAGGCAAGTCACTTAAGAACAAATTCTTATTTTCAATGACGGCCTAGGAACAGTGGGTTAACTGCCTTGTTCAGGGGCAGAACGACAGATTTGAAACTTTTCAGCTCGGGGATTCAAACCACTAGGCTACCTGCCGCCCCAACTATCATCTTAACTTCAATCTAGAGGAGAGAGAGAGATAGAGAGAGGGGTTTAACACCTTACAGAGCACTAGTTCCTATGGTGATATAAACACCTCCCTGACCTAGTAGTTTAACACCTTACAGAGCACTAGTTCCTATGGTGATAGAAACACCTTTCTGACCCAGTAGTTTAACACCTTACAGAGCACTAGTTCCTATGGTGAAATAAACACCTCCCTGACCCAGTAGTTTAACACCTTATAGAGCACTAGTTCCTATGGTGATATAAACACCTCCCTGACCTAGTAGTTTAACACCTTACAGAGCACTAGTTCCTATGGTGATAGAAACACCTTTCTGACCCAGTAGTTTAACACCTTACAGAGCACTAGTTCCTATGGTGATATAAACAGACGCTTTGTACATTAATTGCAAAGATGACATAATGACGTATGCATCAGTAATCGTACTGCGTATCTTTTTGAAAATCTTCAGAAAGTGATGCTAAGCAATGATACCATGTTGGATATAAAGTGTTTGTTCCAACCTCATATTTATTCTCCAGCTCTTGTATCTTCCCCTGCCCACCAATACACCACGACGAGCCAGTAATGAGCCAGGAGTTCAGCTCCCCCTGTACACAGACCACCAGTCCTGAGGCCCTGCTACACAGGCTTTTAATGAACTACTAGGACGAAGACCAAGGTTTTCATTCCAGGTTTTTGATTCCAATTCATTTAGCCTGTGTGTGATCCAGCTCATCTAGCTCGACGTGAGTATGGTATATTTTCAGATTATACTGTATATATATTTGTATTACCTAACCTCTCCACGTTCCCATCTAACTTCAAATGGACAGAATCTGTCTGAAGTATCAAACATCCCTTTATTCAGAAACACTAATGAGCACAGAGTAGCCAGAATGTTATCCACTTCACACACACACACACACACACACACACACACACACACACACACGCGCGCGCGCACACGCACGCACACGCACACGCACACACACACGCACGCACACACGCACACACACCTCTACACCCGACTACTTTATTACCTTCCCAACGTTGCTGAGATAATTAGTTGATTACTTCACCACCATGGGGGATCCATGCTCTTTTCATCTTGGAGGTGCATGTAGAGTTGCATCACCTGATTGGAGCCCCGGCAGTATCAGACACCCCTACCGGACACCCCCATCGGACACCCCCATCAGACACCCCCATCGGACACCCCCATCAGACACCCCCATCGGACACCACTACCGGACACCCCCATCGGACACCCCTACCGGACACCCCCATCAGAAACCCTCATCAGACAACCCTACAGGACACCCCCATCAGACACCCCTACCGGACACCCCTACCAGACACCCCCACCGGACACCCCCATCGGACACCCCTGTCAGACAACCCCATCAGACACCCCTACCGGACACCCCCATCGGACAACCCCATCAGACACCCCCATCAGACACCCCTACCGGACACCCCCATCAGACACCCACATCAGATACCCCATACCGGACACCCCCATCAGACACCCCCACCGGACACCCCTACCGGACACCCGCACCGGACACCCCCATCGGACATCCCTGTCAGACACCCTACCGGACACCCCTACCGGACACCCCCATCAGACACCCCTACCGGACACCCCCATCGGACACCCCCATCAGACACACCTACCGGACACCCCATCAGACACCCCCACCGGACACCCCTACCGGACACCCGCACCGGACACCCCCATCGGACACCCCTGTCAGACAGCCCCATCAGACACCCCTACCGGACACCCCCATCAGACACCCCCATCAGACACCCCCACCGGACACCCCTACCGGACACCCCCATCGGACACCCCTACCGCACACCCCCATCAGACACCCACATCAGATACCCCTACCGGACACCCCCATCAGACACCCCCACCGGACACCCCTACCGGATACCCGCACCGGACACCCCCATCGGACATCCCTGTCAGACACCCTACCGGACACCCCTACCGGACACCCCCATCAGACACCCCTACCGGACACCCCCATCGGACACCCCCATCAGACACACCTACCGGACACCCCCATCAGACACCCCTACCGGATACTCCCATCAGACACCCCCATCACTACAGACCGTACCAGGGGTCATCATCAGAAACGGCACGATACTGAGAGGAGGAGGCATGACACAGACACAACCAAGGAGAGACTGACTAACACCAAGCGTACGCAGTCTACACGACTATATATTCATACTAGTAGTAGTCATTAGTCCTGCTCTAGTCTATATATTCATACTAGTAGTATTCATTAGTTCTGCTCTAGTCTATATATTCATACTAGTAGTAGTCATTAGTCTGCTCTAGTCTATATATTCATACCAGTAGTATTCATTAGTTCTGCTCTAGTCTATATATTCATACTAGTAGTAGTCATTAGTCTGCTCTAGTCTATATATTCATACTAGTATTAGTCATTAGTCCTGCTCTAGTCTATATATTCATACTAGTAGTAGTCATTAGTCCTGCTCTAGTCTATATATTCATACTAGTAGTAGTCATTAGTCCTGCTCTAGTCTATATATTCATACTAGTAGTAGTCATTAGTCTGCTCTAGTCTATATATTCATACTAGTAGTAGTCATTAGTCTGCTCTAGTCTATATATTCATACTAGTAGTAGTCATTAGTCCTGCTCTAGTCTATATATTCATACTAGTAATACTAGTAGTATTCATTAGTCCTGCTCTAGTCTATATATTCATACTAGTAGTAGTCATTAGTCTGCTCTAGTCTATATATTCATACTAGTAGTAGTCATTAGTCCTGCTCTAGTCTATATATTCATACTAGTAGTAGTCATTAGTCTGCTCTAGTCTATATATTCATACTAGTAGTAGTCAGTAGTCTGCTCTAGTCTATATATTCATACTAGTAGTAGTCAGTAGTCTGCTCTAGTCTATATATTCATACTAGTAGTAGTCATTAGTCCTGCTCTAGTCTATATATTCATACTAGTAGTAGTCATTAGTCTGCTCTAGTCTATATATTCA